>NC_056711.1:2217469-2517469 GCF_018831695.1 Puntigrus tetrazona | reverse complement strand
AGTTGAGACGGCTCAGATTGCGCTGTAGTGTCGTGACATTGTTGCTGCTTTGGGACTTCATCCTAAAGTAACATACAGTCTTCATGTTCTTGGTCCTTTCTCTACCAAACCACAGGCCCATTCACCTCATAGTTACACCAACCGTATTGCTACGACTTTATTCTCACAATGTTGACTTGATTCTTAAAACACTGCAACTTTAAAGCCACAATGCTATGACTTTATTTGAAAAAATTTAAATGAGTTTTAATCTTAGATTTATTTAAATATTAATCCTGAGCAAAAATACATAAAAGCAAAGCATCATTTCTGCTGTAACTCATTCAGTTTGATAAAATAGTATAATTAGTTATTGACATAACTTTTTCAGGTGGGTTGGTTCATTTCAACACAACAGGTTCTAGTCTGTGATTTTGCTGCTGTCCATCACCTGTGAAAAAAAACTCATGGCCAGATTGTGAACAGTTTTTATGACACACAGCAAGATACTGTGTTACTTGAATTGCCATCTGAATCTGACCAGGAGATGGTTTATAAATCCTTTTTGACCGAACAATAACTCTTGCACTTCACTGTAATCTGCACTATGAGCTATTGTTATAATGCAATATGCAAGTGGAAGCTGACCAACATTATGGTCCCACGAGACATCGCTCGCTCACAGATCTCAGACTTCTGGAGGGGATGTAGCTTGAAGTAGGTGGCTGCTGAGGCTGTGGCTGTTCGATAAACAAGCATCAGTGTCTTGAACTTGATGCAAGCTGCAACCAGGAGCCAGTGCAAGGAGATAAAGAGAGGCGTAACGTGGGGCTCACTGAAGACCAGTCATGCTGCTGCATTCTGTAGAGGTTTGATTGCCCTTGCAGGACGTCCAGCCAGAAGAGCATTGCAATAGAAGTTGTGTAGCATGCTCTGTAAGAAAGGGCCTGATCTTTTTACTGCAAAACAGCAAGAAACAGCTTGTTCAGGAAGCATGTTAGATGCATTTCACAGGGAATCACTCTTACAGATCTAATCTCCTCCATACGATTACGTGAGCGATATACTGAAGGTATTGAGAGCAAAAGTAAAGGTATAGGCCTACAGTATTGTTCTGAAAAAGAATGGTTTTGCATATTACTGCTACACTACTGTATTTGTTGCAATTTACTTCTGAATTAAATAAGGTTGTTCAATTTAAAGTCGCCCACTGCAGCTTCCAGAGTACCCAAAATCAACTCAAGTCATAGTCTTTTCGATATTGCTATTGTGAATGATGTCAAATCAGACTAATCTAAAGGAACTGTAGTCTGATTATTAGCATTGGAAAACTACAAGTACTTAATTTTGGGAATCTGATTACGTAATCCAGATTGCATGTGATCAGTTACTACCCAGTCCTGCCGATACGCAATGAAAATGACTTCTGTTGGTTGCCGTAATGCGTTTTATAAGAGATTTTGATTTTGGTTTTCATATCCACGCACAGAATGCTTTTGAGAGTTTGAACGAACTTGTTTTATGAAGACTGTGAATCCGTGTGAGATTCAGGGTCTCCATGAGCGCTTCGAATAAAGACAGATGAATGTGATGTAATTATTCCAGCAGAGCAGCAGAGACACACATGAAATACCCTTCGAATGAATGACTCATCCTTGTTCTTTTCTCTCCGGTACATTATGGGATGTCAATACTTTAGATTCATGCGCTGCTAATGGAAACCCTCCAGTCAGGATTCATTTGTACACGGAGCAGAGAATAAGAGAGAGAAATGTGAAAGGACAGAAGGGAAAGTAGAAAGAAACTACGAGAAAGTCTTTTGAGGACACAAAAGCAACAGCTTAGTTTAATTAACGCTTAGCTATCAATAAAATGAGCGGGCAGTGCTAAAACTGAACGGCTTATCCTAAATGTTAATTAGCTTTTATTAATTTTGTAGGTACTTGTCATTTCGGGCTTCTGATGTTCACTTAAAGGGATAGTTCACCCATAAATGACAATTATGTGTAAGAAGGAGGCGGAAGCCGATTGCGATTCCATGTGCGGATGTTTATTGGAAACACACACACAGATGAGGATGGTCAAAAACAAGCAAGGGTTGGCAGCAGTAATATCAGTCCGGAAGGCAAACATACACAAAGGGAAATCCGTGGGCAAAGTCGAATGGAGGCAATGGTCAATATCAAAGTTCAGTAGTAATCGGTTACCGTAACAAACAAGGATGATCCGTGAAGTCGTGAGTCGGTGAAGCAAGCAAAAGGTCATAACCAATAGTAGTCAGTAGAACAATGGTAAACGCTTGGTAAGGCAGACAGGCTGGCAATACTTGGCAGAGAGCACCTGGTGTGCTACGGTTAAATAGCCCTAACCCGGAAGTAGCAGCAGAGGGCGCGGCTCGGGTCAGTACTCGGGAGAGGGCTCCCTCTGCTGGCTGGATGTTACAGAACTCCCCCCTCTAGGAGCGACTCCTGGAGCTTTTCGTGGACGTCCTCGTGGGCGTCCCTGTGGTTGTGGTTGGTCCTGGACAGAATCTCGTGGTTGGTCTCGTGGTTGTTCTCGTGGCCGTGGTTGGTCCTGGGCAGAATCTCGTGGTTGGATTCGTGGGCGTCCTCGTGGCCGTGGTTGGTCCTGGGCAGAATCTCGTGGTTGGTCTCGAGGTTGTTCTCGTGGCCGTGGTTGGTCCTGGGCAGAATCTCGTGGTTGGATGCGGGGTCCCCGGGTCGTGGTGCTGGACGATCGGGTCTGGCTCTGTGGAACTCCTCAATAAGGGATGGATCCAAAATGTCCTGAGCGGCTACCCAGGATCTCTCCTCTGGTCCATAACCCTCCCAGTCCACCAGGTACTGGAGCCGACCCCCTCGTCTCCGCGAGTCCAGTAGTTCGCTCACTTGATATGCGGGATTCCGTCAATCTCAAGTGGCGGCGGTGGTTCTGGGGCTTCATGGCCAGGGTCAGCTCCCGGGTGGACCGGTTTGAGGAGGATACATGAAAGGATGGAGATATACGATAATTAGTAGGCAGCTCCAGTTGATATGTGACATCATTTACTTGTTTTATTATCTTGAATGGTCCTACATACCTTGGGCTTAGCTTCTTACTGGGCAGCCGCATCTTGATGTCCCTCGTCGAGAGCCAGACCCTTTGTCCAGGTTGATATGGGGGATGTGGGCGTCTGTGGCGGTTAGCTTGGGTCTCTTGATACCTGATCGCTCTTTGTAGTCTCACATGAGCACTATCCCACACCCTCTCACTCCTACGAATCCAATCATCAACGGCTGGGACATTGGATGGTTCTCCTGACCACGGGAACATGGGCGGCTGATACCCGAGGACACATTGGAATGGGGTCATACCAGTAGCCAATTTGACTAGTGAGTTTTGAGCATACTCGGCCCATGGTAAAAACTCTGACCATCTGTGTTGTTCTCTGTGGCAATAGGTCCGCAGGTACCTCCCGATCTCCTGATTAAGTCTCTCGACCTGTCCATTAGCCTGTGGGTGGTAACCTGAGGTAAGGCTCACATTAATGTCGAGCTGTTTACAGAAGGCCCTCCATACTTGGGAAGTAAATTGAGTACCTCTATCACTCACTATGTCCTCGGGTAATCCGTAGATTCTGAAGACGTGCTCGAACAGGGCGAGGGCAGTTTCCATGGCGGTGGGGAGGTTCTTCATGGGAACTAATCGACATGACTTAGAAAATCTATCAATAATGACTAAAATGACTGTGAAACCGTTAGACAATGGTAAATCTGTGACAAAGTCAATGGATAGATTAGACCATGGTCGCTGAGGATGGGCAGAGGCTTGAGCAAACCGGCAGGCAATTCTCTGGGGTCTTGCATTGTGCACATACCTGGCATGCCTTGACATAGTTCGTCACATCCCGAGATATTGACGGCCACAAAAGGCGTTCTTCACTAACTGTAGTGTTCTGTTGATGCCTGGATGACCTGAACTTAGTGAAGTGTGTACCCATTGGAGGATGCGTTGGCGTATTGTTGATGGTACGTAATGTTTACCAGGAGGACATTGAGGGGGTGCTGGTTCATGTTGTAATTCCCTCTGCAGCTCCTCCATTATATCCCAGGACACTGGAGCCAGGATCACCGTGGGTGGCAGAATATTATCCGGGATTCCCTCCTTCTGAGGTGCGTCATATCTTCGTGACAGTGCGTCAGCCTTACTGTTCTTGGAACCTGGACGATAGGTGACAGTGAATTGAAAACGAGTAAAAAATAGTGACCATCTTGCCTGTCTGGGGTTCAGTCTTTTAGCTCCCTTGATATACTCCAGGTTCTTGTGGTCCGTGATGACTTGGAACGGGTGCACTGCTCCTTCCAGCCAGTGTCTCCACTCCTCAATGGCCGCTTTCATGGATAATAGCTCCTTGTTTCTCACGTCATAATTTCTCTCAGCTGCTGTCAGTTTCCTGGAAAAGTAAGCACATGGGTAAAGTTTCCCTGGTTGACCGTGACGCTGGGAGAGAACAGCTCCAATTCCGCAGTCCGATGCATCCACTTCCACGATAAACGGTAGCTCAGGATCAGGATGTTTGAGAATAGGGGCTGTGGTGAAACGTTCCTTAAGGTTGGAGAACGCCCTAATTGCTCCCTCATTCCATCTCAATTTGGACGGCTTTCCCTTTAAGAGAGGTTAGTGGTGCAGCAACAGTGCTATAGTTCCGGATAAAGCGTCGGTAGAAATTTGCAAACCCTAGAAACCGTTGGAGCTCCTTGATCGTAGTGGGTTGAGGCCACTCCGTAACTGCTTTAACCTTGTCATCGTCCATCCTCACTCCCTGGTGGCTGATTTCGTAACCTAGAAACAGAGTTTGTGACACATGAAACTCACATTTCTCCTCCTTAACATACAATCTGTGCTTCAGTAACCTGGATAGAACCTCCTTGACATGTCCAATGTGATCTGCCTCATTCTTTGAGTAAATGAGGATGTCGTCAATATAAGCCACCACGTATTTGTTTAGGATGTCCTTGAAGATTTCATTGATGAAGGACTGGAATACAGCGGGAGCATTAGCTAGCCCATACGGCATAACAAGATATTCGTAGTGCCCTCTAGTCGTCATGAAAGCAGTCTTCCACTCGTCTCCCTCCTTGATCCTTATCAGGTTATAGGCACTCCGGAGGTCTAACTTAGTATACATCCTTGCCTCGCGAAGTTGTTCAAGAGCTGATGGAACTAAAGGTAGGGGATATCGAAACTTGACAGTGACGTTATTTAGGCCTCGATAATCGATGCATGGGCGCAGGCCTCCATCCTTCTTTCCTACAAAGAAGAATCCCGCTGCTGCAGGTGATGTGGAGGGTCTAATGAACCCAAAGCTAAGAGCCTCATTAATATATTCCTCCATAGCCTGGCTTTCAGTTAATGACAATGGGTATACCTTACTTTTGGGTGGCATGGCGTTAGGTAGGAGGTCAATCGCACAGTCCCATGGTCGGTGAGGTGGTAATTCTGTTGCCCGTGATTTGCTAAACACCTCTGACAGTTGCCTGTAGCATGCTGGTATCTTGATTCTCCTCTGATTTTCCGGACTCTCTATACTGGTAGTGAGGCAGTTCCTGAGATACAGCGAAGCATCTGTTAATACACATGTGAGACCATTGCGTTAACTCACCTCTACCCCAGGATATAGTTGGGTCGTGTGTACGAAAGCCAGGAACCCGAGGATTGCTTCATACTTGGATGAATCAACAATATAGAACGTAATGGTTTCTTTGTGGAACATGCCAACCTGGAGAGTAAGAGACTTGGTTCTGTGAGAAATGCCTCCTCCGATGTCCTCGTCATTAATGGTCTTGATCCTTAAAACAGATTCACAAGGTTGAGAAGGAATGTGATATTTGGCGACTACCTCACGACTGATGATGTTCAAGGCCGCGCCCGAGTCAACCATTGCTGTCAACATAACCTTTACATTGTTTAGACCGAGCATGATAGGTAACATGAGAGCCTTGTTGCTGAGTACGTGAAAATGATTCATATTTACCCGGTTTGTAGTGGTGGGTCTGCGAGGACAGTCAACCTGATAATGTTTCCCTTCTCCACAGTAAAAGCATAATTGAAGACGACGCCGGCGTTCGCGTTCTTCCATAGAGACACGTTGGGAGTTTACTTGCATGGGTTCCGGTTTCTCCATTAACTCGTGTCGTATTTGATTCTTTTCCTGGTTCGTGACCATAGACGGCGCTTTACGTTGCGGTGCCTGGCGCTTAAGATTATCAATACGGATTGTTAAATTGACGAGATCGGAAAAGATAAATCCTCACCTCTACACGCCAATTCCGTCTGTAAATCTGCCGTGAGACTCCGTTTGAAAGTCGCCTTGAGTGCGACATCATTCCAGCCGCTTTGAGCAGCGGCGTCCTGAACTCAATAGCATAATCAGCGGCTGTGCGTTTACCCTGGGACAGATCCATTAACTGGGTTGAGATATCCTTGCCCCCTGCAGGATATTCAAACACCTCTCTTAGCATCTGTAAGAAATAGTTAGCAGATGTCTTGATGTGGGGATCTGTATCCCAAACTGCAGTCGCCCAGTCGATCGCTCTTCCGTCCAGTAGCGTCATAATAAATGCACACTTGACTTCTTCATTGTTGAATCTACCCTGCTGAAACTCCAAATACAGCCTGACCTGGCGAATGAAACCCTTGCACCGTTCAGCAGAACCGTCAAACTTTTCGGGTAAGGCAAGGTTTACTGTAGAAAACGTAGTAGGGGGTAGATCCTGAATGTACCGGGTGAGGTGTTCGTTCACCGACTGCAGTTGATCCAATCGGGACTGGTAACCTTTCAATAGCTCCTCCTGGTATGCCATCAATTGTTGCATGTGTGTCACCTCCGCTGGAGTCTGGTCAGGCGAAGTATTCTGTAAGGAGGAGGCGGAAGCCGATTGCGATTCCATGTGCGGATGTTTATTGGAAACACACACACAGATGAGGATGGTCAAAAACAAGCAAGGGTTGGCAGCAGTAATATCAGTCCGGAAGGCAAACATACACAAAGGGAAATCCGTGGGCAAAGTCGAATGGAGGCAATGGTCAATATCAAAGTTCAGTAGTAATCGGTTACCGTAACAAACAAGGATGATCCGTGAAGTCGTGAGTCGGTGAAGCAAGCAAAAGGTCATAACCAATAGTAGTCAGTAGAACAATGGTAAACGCTTGGTAAGGCAGACAGGCTGGCAATACTTCGCGTAGAGCACCTGGTGCTCTACGGTTAAATAGCCCTAACCCGGAAGTAGCAGCAGAGGGCGCGGCTCGGGTCAGTACTCGGGAGAGGGCTCCCTCTGCTGGCTGGATGTTACATTATGTCGTTTAATTATTCTCGCGTTGTTCGAAATCTTCTTCCATTTATCACAAAATTATTTCGTTGAACTTTTAAGCTGCTGCTTTCCATCAAATGAAAGTGAATGACCGTCAATGTCTAACCCGCATATACCGTATAAGCAACACAAAGGCATCGTATATGTATATTATACAATATAAGCGCAATATTATTATTTTATTTAAAGGGGACATTTCACGTCAATATTACCAACCCCAAAAAAGTTTGTTTTGTAACCCTTTCTCAGCAAGTTTCTGAAAAAGCAAGATTTTTCTCCCCTGAGAAGTGTATTATTAATACATTTCTATATTATTACCTTATTATAATGTATTACTTCCCCTTAATCTGCACGTTTCCACCCACTGCACCATCCTTGTGTTTTTTCTAATGACACTGTGTACTGTGTTTTAACTCCTTGGGAAATGTTTAAGCAGCATGCTGACTGTTCTGTTTTTATCTGCACCGATGAACACAGCCTCAGAGGACACAAGAGAGCAGTAAATGTATTGATTAATCTACTGTATTTTACATTCCTGCCACACAGATTTAATAAAAAGGTGATTTGTGTCCCTGCTTCATGCACATAACTGGCTGTTTTGATCCCTTCTGTTTGTTTTTGCGCATGTTTAAGAGATTAAGCACAATAAGAAACGAAAGAGAAATTTGGTAGAAGTTTTTGGAGAACACATGCTTAGGATGTGCACTCAGGAAATCATATATCTGAAGTTTAAACTGATTTCAGAATGCTAGACATGATAATCCCAAACAAAACAGAACTAGCTAGAACTAAAGTAGGGTTGAGACAGATGAGGATGATTAACGAGACACAAGTGAACTAACAATCAAAGAGAGACAAAAACTGGGTCAATGAACACGTAGGCGTGAAAACACAACAAAAAAAGGCTTTGGGGTGTGACAGATAGATGTACTGTAACGTAATAAGCATTTTATTGTCGCAGAAACTTTGCAAACACGCATACTGACATTTTGATGTTTGGAAATTAAATTTAAATTCTCAAAATGCTTTTTTAATCAATTAAATATATAAACTAGACCTTCTACTAGGACTAGAACACATGCTGGGTTATTCTGTCCCATTAGTTTGGGTTAAACCTTTTTACTCACCATGCTGGGTTGTTTAATTTATTGATTACAAATGATTGTACTGCAGGAAATTGGCTAATGGGCTGGAAATTAAATATTGCATACAGAATGAATGAATTAGTCAACAGCAATAATGAAAGATGACCCAAAAAGCTGAACCCAGTGTAAAAATAACCTAGCACATGGATAAAACCTAAAAAAAACAACCCATCGAATGACTCAACAGTCCCAAGCCAGCATTTGTGTTAAAACAAAACAGCATTTTTTTAGCATGTAACTGCTTGTCAATGTGACCATTAAAGGTCCCATATTGTACACCTTTTTGGGGTTTTATTTTAGGTGTTGATGTCCTAAAGAATAGTGATCTGTGATATTGTCACGCGGTGGTTAGCATGAGAGCACGAGTATAAGGTAAATGAAAACCTTTAATCTTCTCAGAACAGAATAAACAATATCTTTACAGGCATAAAGACGCGAACCGACGAATACACAGGATCAAACACGCACTTAAATACAAACGGGAAATACCTAAATGAACTCGACACAGGTGAAGACAATGACAATATTAACAAAAGTGGGTCACACGGAACACAACAACAAAACGTCCAAAGACGTGACCGATATAAGAACCTCTCTGCCAAAAACAGGTCGATTTTAATTTACTATTCACGAGCCTCTCTTCTGATTGGCCTGTTTTTTTCTGAGTGACACACAAGCAGACCAATCAAAAGTAATGAAGTCACAATTATGTAACAGCGCTAGCTGGATGCAAAACAAAGGGAAAACTGGAGGCGGGCCATTCAAAACAACGCATAATGAGCTTAAAATGTCCTCTTCTTGTGATGTCGGGTGCCAGAATCGAAGTAACACAGCATCAAATTCGAAACACGATCGCATAGCCGATGCCACTGCCAGACAAACAAACAGCCGAGGATTACAGCTGACGACAGCTGTGGTTAAACATGGCAAAACAGAAACAATCGTCAAAAACGCTTGGCTTTGCACACTCCTTGTGCAAAAATCACAGCTACTTCATGCAGGCTGTGTGCAGTTTACTGTGCGTGGTTTGATACTTACATAGGTTTTACACAGCCCCTAAACATCACTCATCTTTAACCACCATCAGTAATTCTTTAACTTCTTCAGGGATATGTTTTTGTCAAAGTCTTTCCGTCTGTTCAGACGCAAGTGATGTCACAGCGGTTGTTTTGGCCTTTAGTTCCTGTCACCGAGGAACAAACAAGCCCTGTTTGCAATGCAAATCTCTGGCAAAACCCACCAATCAATCCTGGGCAGCGTGCGAAGTGTTCTGTCAGATTTCACGGGTCCTGCCGCATGCACACCGGACGCCTGCTTTATTTTGGCAAAAGCCAATCGACGTATGACTTAACGAATCGGAAGGAATTATTTCACCATAAAACCGCCTGTAATGACTTTACCCAGCGACCGTGATGTTTTGCACTGGTGGAGGAAAGCAGTTAAGTGGCGTTATGGCACCGTCTCGGAAGTACTGAAGCCTGCCATTACCTGTTTCTGGCCCATTTCTCTCAAGGGGAAAAGCAATGAGCACGGTGCATTTAGACCATGACGTTTCCTCAAACACGGCCGTCGCTATAGTGACCACCGGACCACGGTCATGAGGGCAGGATTTCATCGAGTGTGAGTAACATCGTTTTAGAAAATCACACTCGTAGTACGTCCAATAAAAGCCTTTTTTCCGTGTCTATATCTGTCTTTGCTATAAGCACGCGCTCATTTAGTATCCTTGTTCCGGCCATAAAAAGCTTCCGCGGGCTTTCACAAAACCCACAACATTGTTGTTTCTTTTTTTAATGGCGATGGCTGGCTCGTTCGAAGCTTGCGCTCATAATGATGTGAGTGCTGATGCTTGTTTTTTTCCGATTTAACCCGTGCATTATTCACGTGTTTAATGTGTTTGCGGCCTAAAAAGGCACACATTAACTCTGAACAGGTGGTTGTAGTGAAACTGCACTGTGAAAAAAAATATGTACTGGTAGAAAAAAAAGTATGTATTTCAGTTATTTTATTATAAAAATGTAAAATACATAAATCATCCTGAATGTTAGAACTTGTACGAACACACGCACTTATATAGCACACATATATAGCACTTAAGTTGGATTTTGTCCTCATTAAAAAGAGCTTAAAAGAGCTTCTAAAAAATGATCTTTATTAGCGATCTACATATCTGAAGTCTAAACAAGCACATTGTCATCTTAAAGACTCACAAACTGTATTATACCTATTATTCTGAATTTGGGCATCCACCAAAATAGAAATACGACTCCATCCTTTCATAACCTATAATAGGGAACTTTAAGCCAAGTCGCCTTTATTTTTATAGCCCTTTATACAAAACAGATGGTGTCAAAGCAGCTGTACGGTGATACAACATATAGCAGAATAAATTATGGAAACTCATCTACTGGGAGAGCTCAGATTTAGTTGTAAAGCAGCTCTAAAAGACAAGTATCATTATTCAGGGGTCACACTTGAAGGGTGACCAAGCTTCAGACCAAACTCCTGGACACAGAAGTGTGTTTTCTCTGCAGTCTTGGGCCAGCGGATGTCACGCGCAGAAGCCTCATGGAGGATGGTTAGGGTTGGCATCGAAGAGAAAGAGGTCCTTTTCACTGGGAAGAAAATCCCTGCAATCCGGAGACAAAGGCTCAGATGATTGGCCTGCTGGGAGAGATGAGCTGCTCCTGCTGGCATAGCACCCACGCTTGTCATCCTGCAAACAAGCCGGAGCGTTTTGGCACTGGATGATTAAGCAATCCATTTAATGTCTCTCTTGATCAGCAACTTCTGTGTCTGTGCAGAGATCTGCTGTAGTTTGAGAAGTGGGACACATTCCTGGATCAGCTTCTGAGTCCTGCCCGGAGCTCGTTCTCTGATACCATGGCAAGATCACAGGGTTCAAAAGTTTGCTATTATTATTACGTTTATTAATGCTGAGAACAGAGGACAGTCAGGTCCAAATCAAGACCTGGACCGACTGAAAATATGATGTTGGACTGAAGACCAGGTCCGGTCTGCATGTGACCCCGGAGATTCACATCACATTTCAGTGGATTCCCGTGTGGATTTACGACCCTGTTTCTGACCTTCTGTTTCTTTGTACAATCTACAGACCATGACAAACCAGACTCCCGCTAGGCCGCCGTTATCAGCAACATCTGCTCACCTCAAACGCAGAAGCTCTTCAGATTAAACCGGACCCCCACGGAAAATAACGAGATGTTTTGTGGAAATAGGTTTGACTACAGTTTCTCACATAAAAACTCATCAGTTGCAAACACTTGAGCGGACGTGGATATTAGCCAGTGCAGTCATTTTTAAAAGGCCTGATATCGACCCATTTAATCATCAGTCTTCATGTAAGTCAGGCTAAGATCAGAAAAAGGAAATGTGCTCGCAGCTGAATCCGAGGATAACGGCAACTACAGTGCGGGGGATTTGCTTTGTAAGGATTTCCCCGGCCCACAAACAATCTCAAAGACATATTCTGGTGCAGAGCATATTTACATCAGGACCACTGTAACGGATTCAGATGCTTTCTGATGAGGTTGATTTGCTTTGTGAGCTCCTCAGTTGTGGACCGCGCAGGCTAAAGGAGCGCAGCTGCTGCCCTCATTTTCACACACACACGGACGGACCCGCCGTATCCATGGAAACGCTCCAATGCTGATGCTGGCGAACTGGTGATCGACTTTGGCTTGGAGAAGATGTGGCATGCTGTGAGGGGATATTGGCTAAATCATCTCGGACGCATGGGCTGTAGAGCACGGAAAGCGAACAGGGTACAGGCTGGCATTTCAGAGAAATCCACAAGACAAACAACAAGAGGCAGAGCGGCTCTCAAAACCGGCAGAAGCAACATACAGCAGCAACTTACAAATCATGAAAGCAATTTTGTAATCTTACGGCTGTGTGCAATTACAAATACTTCAGATATGATGCATCCATGCACAACTGTTATTGCAACGCTTTTTTAAAGAGTTGTTTTCCGGTGCAGATGCAAACCATTAAAATACTAAACAAGTTAGCTCCTCTAGAGGCTGAAGAGTAAACATTCTGGGATGCCGTGTAGAAAGGAGGATTGCATTTAAGACAGAAAAAAATAAGTTCACCCAAAAATAAAAATGGCCCTATAATCTACTCACCCCCAAGCCATCCTAAGTGTGTGTGACTTTCTTCTTTCAGATGTGTGTTCCAACTGTGTCCCAAAAAAGAAACATATACACTTAAGAATGGCTTGGGGGTGAATAAATTATGGGGTAACTTTTCAGTTTTGAGTAAATTATTCCTTAGCCCAGATTAGTCCAGAGACCAAGTCCAGTCTAAAGTAAGTAAAGAGACACACATCTAGTGGTTTCAAAAATGGTAGAGAATCTAATAATATGAGTAACGTAATAAGTACGTTGGACATAGTGGTGTATTAAAGGTAAAAAAATGTATAAATACTGTTCCGTTTCTTGCCTTGGGACATCAGTGTATCGAGCCGCAGGGTTTAATTGGGATTTGTCTGTGTATGTTTTCTTCAATCTCAAAGACTGCGCGTCCATCGACTTCCATTGTATGACTGACAGACTTTGTTTGTCACCTCCGTCTCGGATGCCCCCGGGCTAAGCATCAGCTGAGAGGACAGAGATCTGACATCAGCGAGAACCCAGCGTGAATGACGCGGGAGGAAAATTGAAAACTGAGCATTAATCAGCTGCGCTCCTAAACGAAGAAGGAAATGTCAGGCCATGTTTAACCAGCCCAGAGGGCAGACCACACACATCGGTGTGCTTCTGACTCATATCTTTAGTCACTTGACACCCATAAAATCAGCTACCTTTCACAAACCACGTTTACTCCACTCACACAGTACCTGGCTGTTTTTGCAGATGCACATGATGAAAATAATATTAGGGATGTTTATTGGCCAGGTAACAGGATTTATATTCGTCATTATCATTGGTTTAATGTGGTTCTTTTTCATTATTTAGGACACGAAAATTCTGTAAACGTCAACATTATCAATATTACTTATTAATGCAGTCCTCATCTGGTAAATGACTAGATAAATCATGGAAAGATGGGTACCACCGTAATGGATTCACTGCCTTACTGGAATAAGTCTTTGTCGGTTTTGATTTTCAATCAAACTGTTTTTATTCATTGCTGGAGATGATTTGCATAGCTTGAAGGGTGACATGTCCTTGTTGACAGATGGGACATTACCATACCTCTCCACCAACTCTTTCAGGCCTCACACACAGCTCATCCATATGCAGCATGATCTGTGTCACGTTCTCTCATCATTTCCTCACCCTCACGATACCTGTTTCAGGGGTATCCTGGTTGTTTTTTCCATGTAATAACTGTGAATGGTTTTAAAGGCCGCTTCTGCCACAGAGTTGAAGAGCAATCAAAGAGTCAATAGTCTTCATGACATGTTTCTTACTAGAAGCTACTCTGTATCTCAAAAGTACATGAAGCCTATCAACATCAATGGTTAGAAACTGATATATTTGGTTTATCAAAATTTTTTTTTGAAGGAGGGGCACCTTATGTATATTTTGCTATTTTATATTGTGTTAAAACAACGTTTATCTGCTTATAATGCATTTGTAAATGAGTTATAAGCCATTTGTTATAAACCCTTTATAAAGGCAACCTTAATGTAACGTGTTACAGACGTCTGTAACACGAGGAGGGAGTGAATGATGGCAGAATTTACATTTTTGCTCAAACTGTCAATTTCATTTGTCAGATACAGTGCATCAAAGGGATAGAGGTCACTTTTGGTCTTTATCTCTGTTCCTTTTGCTGCAGACAAATTATGATCCAAATACAACATACGAAATAAGGTTACGCAGCAGTAAGTAATTGAAAGGCTTGACACTGGAAAACAAAAGCTCCATTCAAGACTGCAAATTGAATTTGGTAATATCCATTAATGTCACTACAGCAAGAGGCAGAGAGAGAGAGAACGCTCTTCAAGGTAATTACCTTCAATTTTCTGCCATTAAACTCCATCAGAATGGACAGAGTGAATATCAGAGATTAATCCGCACACATACAGAGAGCGCCGGCCTCCGATTTATTTACCCGGGTTTATTCACACACCTATAAGCCAACGAACCAGCGAATAACTTGAAACGGGAATACATGAGGTCGACATTTAGAGAAATAAAGTATATGTAGGTTAAAGGAATAGTTCACCGGAAAAAGAAAATTCTGCCTCGAGTATTTTCAAACCTGTATGAATGTCGTTGTTGTGTCGAACACAAATGTTTGTAAGGCTGTTTTGGGTCGCCATTGACGTCTCTTTTTCTATTATGGAAGTCAATGGTGACCCAAAACAGCCTGGTTCTTTGTGTTCAGCAGAACATAGAAAGTTATACAGGTTTGAAAGCACTTGAGGAGGAGTAAATGATGGCTGAGTTTTCGTTTTAGGGTGAACTATTCCTTTAAGTTTATTAAATGTGGACTTTGCCCAAGCGGTGTGTTAAAGAAGTCATTCAGATCTGCTCAAGGGTTTTTATGCATCCTGTTTACTGTGGCAAGAGCTTGAGTACATACGGCCATAATATACTAGTGCTGAAGAGCTTCCCTGCATTTTCCTATTCCAGTCAAGGTCATTTAGTCACATAATTATTTTAGAATTAAAATGGAAAAGTTCAGAAGGCGGCAACCCCTTGGTAAGTGAAATATTTTTGTTGAAATGTGTTCAAAATCAAGTCAAATCAAATTTAATCTTAATTACATTTAGAACTAAAGCTAACTTTGAAAAATGTATTGGAAAACCTATATGGGGTAGACTAAATACAAAGTTTGTGGCCTTTTTAAAAAAGAATATAAATTTATCTTATGCAAAACTAAGATTTTTCTGTGAGAATGAATATTTTTCAATTACTATTCTTGATTCTTATACAACTAGAAAAGTTGGGTAAATTACTTGGCCTCCTCTTTTAATTTTTATTATTTCAGTGCCTTATTTCACTTTTCAGAAACTATTCATTTCTTTTGATGCATTTGCATAGCTCTTTAACTAGTCTTAAACTAGCGAGTACCCATAGATTAAAGTTTTGAACAAAATGTTGTGAACATGAACGATGGCCTTAGAGTCAAAACAGTTGAGAGGAGCTTTCTTCAAGCGCAAAAGAAGTCCATGTCCTGTACGCAAAGAGAGAAAATAACACGCATAAAAATAAAACACGAGTAGGAAAAAAAGCAGCGGATGAAATACTTACAGTGGTTGGGATCTCAATGGTTTCTTTCTGAAAAACGTGAGTCTCGTTGACATGGTTACTGGGGAAATATCCGATCACACCCATCTGGTCTACATAGCGCTCGCCGTAGACCTGGAAAAGGAAAGCTGCTGCTGTGATCTCTGGCTTCGTTAGATGTCATATAAAGATAAAGATAAAGACACGCACACTTCCAGACCAGAAGACTCCGGCTCCCTCTGCAGGCTTGAGTTTAGAAAACACATAGATCATCTGGCCTCGTCTCAGGTTTATGTATCTGCAGTCTGAAGCCACGTAGTCTTCAACAGCTTCAGCCATTGAAAGCACATCTGTGAGGCAGAAACAAGTCTTCAGAAAGTCAACACCTTTGTCTCGGCTACAAAAACACAACTCAGCAAGCGATTACATTCCTAGTGTAGTATAAAGAAATTCTGGTCTGAAGTTAAATATAGACTCTAGATGTCAATCTTCTGTTATCACCCTCAGTGTTTCTGTTGGGAGATCTTTGTTCCATTAATTCTTCACAAGAAACAAAAACATTCATCTTAACCTTCACCTTAACAAAAAGTACTATTAAACAGGAAGGATAGAACTGAAATGGCCATTAATAGACACTTTAACACTTGAGAAAATGAATGGCCCCTTCACTCAGCTTAATAAAAATAAGTACAAAACAGAACAACGTGAAGATTCCCACCACTATTGTCCAGAAAGAAAACGCAGTTTGCTGAAAACTCGTTGACCAACAAGTTGTTTAAGCTGTTGCTAAGAAACCTGCCTCTCAACAACATGTGAGTTAAAGCGTCTATGAAGCACAGAATCATAATTAATATCTTAGTTGTGGTGTCATTAGGAATGGCTGTGCTGTATTAGTTGTGATGAAAAGTGAGACTCACACGAACAGTCCTTGTCTGCACAGATCTTGAAGTCTGCCAGTTTCTCCATGAGAGCGGCGTGTGTCCCGTAGCTCACAGAGCCCGCGCAGATCCACAGGACGATCAGGCCGAGTGCCCCGTCCATCTTCATGTGACCGTGAAGCAGGAATGACTTCTCCCTGTGAAGAGCAGCTCTGAGAGTCCAGACACACATTCCAGCTTCAGGGAAAAACAACCGCTTCCGGACTCACACTCACCCGCCAGACAAACACTGACCGCCTGTAATAACTCTTACTCGTAGTGCTGCGTTCATACCAGTAATGAATATATATGAAAATAAATCAAATAATTTTTATTTTTATATAGCGCTTTTAACAGCACAGGTTGCATCAAAGCACTGCACAGCATAAAGTGGAGGAATACAATGACAGGGATGTATAATGATGAGAGTGAACAGTTTGTTATTAGATGCAGAGACAGTCTCTGTAATCAATTCGACGATAATCACTAGAAGTTAAGTGTCCCCAACCAAGGGGTTGGGGGGTTGTGTGTGTGTGTGTGTGTGTGTGTGTGTGTGTGCATCAGGATCTGGCGATCTGTCCACAGGCGCATCTAGGTGTTCTGGTCTCTGATGAACATAATCTCTGGGTGCTGATCCACCATCTAGTCTGGATACAAACTGTGAAAACAGATTGAGAAAGAAACAGGACTAATATTAGCGCAGATGCCATTCTTTTTACGATATCACAAGTACATCGTATTTTAGGAGTAGTGTTCCCGGTTCCAGCAAATCTAAGTAATGCAGCCTAAAAATCCTTTAACGGATTTGAGTAATAAAAGTGTGTTGGTGTGTTATGTGTAGGCTAAATTAAAAAGATGTGTCTTTAATCTGGATTTAAACTGGCAGAGTGTGTCTGCTTCCCAAACAGAGTTAGGGAGATTGTTCTGCTGTCTGATGGTCACTCCATCGCTCAACCCCAGCGTAAACACAGTTACTCTCGGGCTTAGCTTTATGCAACACCCAACATACTATAATGGGATTCAAATGGAAACGATTGAAAATAGCACCAAAAACTTTAATTATGAACGGATGCCTACCTGGGGCGTAACAAAACACTGCATCTAAAGGCCAAATTGATCGTAACTTTATTATTGCAAAACACAACTAAATTGGTTAAACTGTTCATCTTCGTGCTTTTTTTAACAGGTTTACCTCACTAACAAATTCCTCAACACACATGTTGGTCTTTGTAGTTTTTGGGCACTCTCCATATGTGTAATGGTTTTTATACTGTACAAACTGTACGTGCTATTGCACCTAAACCTAACCCTACAGACACACACACACACACACACACACACACACACACTCAATATGTCCTAAGTTAACAAAATACACATACAAATATTTTAATGCTGAGTGCTTTCATTTTGCATTTCATTTCAAATATCGGAAAATTAGATCAGTTTACCCCCAAAGTGTACTAAATACCGAGTGAAATGTCAACTTGAATAAGTGCACGGGCCATTTCTAAATATGCCACTATTTGAGGTCAATAGGAAATTAAAACTGTGGGAGTCTCGCTCTTACCATACAGGCAGTTTTAATTTTCTTTTATTATACTCTTAGGCATCTTTTCCCATTCTGAACATTTTGAACAACTTTAAAGGTTCTCAGAAAGTTAAATAAAGACATGCTAAAGTCCAGTGTATCTTCCTTCTCAAAAGAAAGCCAAATATCCCTAGAGTAAAAGTTTAGTCTCCGTGTGTGTTATTGATAATAGCTTTAATTAAAACCGAAGCTGACGTAAAAGCAGTGCAATCTTGTTGTTGTGCGACACAATGCAAGGTTGCGCGTGATTGCAGCATACCGAAATCATGAATATTCATCTGTCACTCAAAACAAAACTTCTTTTTTTATGGGAATGTTGTGGACACACTTCTAGTGCTCTCTTTATGACTGCGTCCCAAAGAGCAGTGACTTTAGACGAAATAATATATATATATATATATATATATATATATATATATATATATATATATATATATATATATATATATATATATATATATATATATTCGTTCCCTTTCGCCTGACGTAACGACCAGAAAGTTTGCGTGACGCACTTCCGCAAACTTGGAGCGGAAGTTGTGTTGTTGTTGTGTCGTGGGGTTGAGCCCTGCCGGCTCGAGTTATTTAGGATGCTTCGCTCGCTCTCTTTGTGTTTATATGTGTCTGAAGCGGCGGGCTGAATGGCGTCGGTGTTTTTTTAGTCGCATGCGGTTATTTTCCCCGGGTCTGGGCAGGGATGGACGCGCTCTTCGGGACCGCGGCTTCCTCGCAGAAGTCGGGCTCGTCGGCGGCGAATAATGGAGCTGCCGGTAGAAAAACCGCCAAAAGCGGCAGCAAAAAGTGCAAAAACCGCTCAGCCCGCTACCCAAAAAGCAAGCAATAACCCGCCTTATCTACCTCCAGAGGTGAGTTTGCTCCGGTTTAGCTGAGCTCGAACACATCTGTCTGTTTTACGACTCGCTGCTTCCGTTTTATTTCGTTTATTTTTTAACGTCATGCTTTTATGACGTGGTGGGACCCCAGGGCTCGTGACCGTAAACACGGGGATGATGTTTCGGTGTAATGTTGATAACAAAAGTTAGATGAAAGTGTAAAGTATGTAGTCGTTGGGTTGTATAACGTCAGTACACCAGCCTCTTCGCGGTATGAAGATATGTAAGGGTTATTACTGTAAAAATGTGCTAAAAATAAACGGGTTATGAAAGCCACTGGATAAAATTAGCCTCTCTTTGTAACTTAAAAACAGCTGAGCGGCATGTTACCTTATAAACATGATCATAAACACAAAGTGAATGACACATAATGCCTTTTAAATCATATAAATAGGCAAATAATTAATTTATAATGTATGTCCTATACAGTATTTTACAGCATAACTTCACATCTCTTTTAAAATATATTATTAAAAAAAAAAATAGGACTTTTACAAATACGTTTTAAGGAGAATATCCTATCCATTAATTTGAGCTTTTAAAACTTGATTATTAGATAACGCTTGGATTGCGCCGGCTAAAAATTTGACAGAATTCATGATTTTCACAATCGTTATTTGGCTGGTAATAAAAGAGCTTCAGTAGAGAGACAAAACAAGACACGGTCGTCAAATGATCGATAAATATGAGAGGTTGGGCCGTGGCTGTGCTTTCTTAGTTCATTTCGTCTCAAGTGTGACTTGTTTACGTTAGCAATAGCAAAGCTTGCTTTGACTTCAACTTAAAATGTGTTTTAATGCAGTGCTTCGAATCTCAAACGACGTAAGATGTGTGCAGTAAGAGGCTATTCTGAATGAGCCAACAGATCTGTTGAGTTGGTTAGCGGCGTCAGCGCGGCTCTTTCTCTTCTTTGTCCTTTTGAATCCTGAGCTCGCTTCAGCATTAACTCTGTCCCGTCTTTTGTTTCAGGCTGAAGAGGGAAACATTGAGTACAAGGTAATATCTTCACTAAATGCACGAGCGAACACGCTCCCGATTCGGGTGGCCGTGTGTGAAAGGATGCGATCCGTCGCATTGCTAGGTCTCCTGTGTAAATGCGTGCAGAAGCAGATCCGTAGATGGGCTGTGTGTGTGTGTGTGTTTCAGCTGAAGCTGGTGAACCCCACGCAGTACCGCTTCGAGCACCTGGCCACGCAGATGAAGTGGAGGCTGCAGGAGGGCCGCGGGGAGGCCGTGTATCAGATCGGTGTGGAGGACAACGGGCTGCTGGTGGGCCTGACCGAGGACGACATGAAGGCCTCTCTCAGAACACTGCGCCGGATGGCTGAAGTACGAGCACGCACACACACACACACACACACACACACACACACACACACACACACACACACACACACACACACACACACTCATTCAGTATTCACCGGACGAACTCATCTTGTAGTTCAATTAAATTTAGCGGGAGTCGTAGTCGTGCAATTACAATTATATGCAATCCTTCTAAGTGGCAATTAATCTTTTAAAGTTCACTATTGTTATTCTGCCTGTTCAAGAGTTTTTGGGTTTTTTCTTAGTGTTAACTTAAGGGTTTTTCCATTGTTTTAGTTTAACATATTAATGCGGTCATAGTTTTGTTTTTAATTTAAGTAATAAACCGGTCCGGCTGACATTTGAGGCTTAATACTATAGAAGAGCAGTTTATTTTCATCTAAAATACGGCATGCAGTTGCTTCAAGCTGTGGTATAAACATCATTCAGGGTAAATTGATAATCACAATTACAATTTCAAGGGAATAATCAACAATAATCAATTTTTGAGACCTTTAAGTAATAGTCAGCTGAAAATGGATATGTGTATACTTGTCCATCATGGCGGTATTGTACTGGTAGTGCACTTAATTCTATTGGTTGTGATCTAAGTGTACATCAAATATTAAAAGTAAAATTAAAAAAGCGCACCTCTAGAATACAGAATACATAAAAGGTCTCTCACGTTGTGAGTTTCTTAATGCACTTAATACACTTTTAAAGAGTGCACTTTGTAATGATTTTAATGTTTTTTTAATATATAAAGTACATTTTAAGTCTTTTTTTAAATCGTCTATTGTTGTGCTTTTAAAGTACACTTATTTTGAATAATCTAAAAACTAATGCTCGGCAATGATTAATCACATACAAAATAAAAGTTTGTTTACATAATTTACATATGTGTTCTGTGTATATTTATGTATGAAGACACACCCATGCATGTATAAATAAAAAAAAGTGTGTGTGTGTGTGTGTATATATATATATATGGGTGTGTCTTCATACATTTTCAAAAACGAGATTGACATGCATTTAATCTTTCATAAAAAAAGTTTTCTTTATTATTATTTTAGTAATTAGCACTGAAGTTCTGAAGTTGTGTTTGTTGTCACAAGAAGGTCTTCTGTGTTCTTGGCCCGTCCTGTGAGGGTGACGGCCGCACGGTAATGTAGTGTGTGTGTGTGTGTGTGTGTGTGTGTGTGTTCAGGGTGGGTGCAGACATCACAGTTCTCAGAGAGAGGGAGGTGGATTACGACTCGGATGAACCTCACAGAATCGCAGAGGTGCTGGTCAGGAAAGTGCCAGATGATCAGCAGGTAATGGTCTGGTGTGTGTGTCACATCTGATGTGTTTGACGCTCTCGGGCCGGTGTTAATGGCCTTCTTTGACGCGCCTGCAGTTCCTGGACCTGCGGGTAGCGGTGCTGGGGAATGTGGACTCAGGGAAGTCCACTCTGCTTGGTGTACTCACACAAGGAGAGCTGGACAACGGGAGAGGGAGAGCGCGGCTCAACCTCTTCAGACACCTTCATGAAATCCAGACCGGACGGACCTCCAGCATCAGCATCGAGATCCTGGGCCCGACAGCAAAGGAGAGGTGAGAAGCGCTGCACTGTGTGACTGACCGATGGGTCTACGATAGGATCGAGTTTCACCGTTGCTTGGCAGCTGTATGCAAAATATTTTCAAAACGTGCCTAGCCCCTTTTTACAACAAGTTCTTACTTGTCTGGACTAGTTTGGGACGTGTCCTGCAGCATTCTTTCACTAATAACTGCCCACTAATAATACATCATGGCTTACACATTTCTACTGTTACGTACTGCACCTATTGGGTTGAAATATCCTAGAGCTGCGATCACGGTTTCTTCTCTCGATTTATTAGGCGTAATCCTCTGCGATATTATTTTATATTGCCTGTTGGTTATTTAACCCTTTCGCTTTGGCGTTCGTGTTATCTTGCATTGGTACCAGGCCTCCACAAGTGTTTATGGTTGCGGTTGCCAGATGTCAAGAGTTTAAATCCCCCAGTCGGCCCTGCTTTCCTAAATCAGTATATAATTTGCGCATTGGTTTACTTGTACTCCCAACCTTGTAACCACACACACACTCTTTTTCTCTCTACTGAAAATACAGATTGCGATAACTGTGGTTCAGTGTAAAAATGAATGTATAACCATTTTCAAGCGGCGTATCATCACTGCATCCGTGTCTGTTCTTATCTAGGTGGTGAACTACAGTGAGTCCAGAACGGCGGAGGAAATCTGCGAGAGTGCCTCAAAAATGATCACCTTCATAGACCTGGCAGGCCACCACAAGTATCTCAAGACCACCATCTTTGGCCTGACCAGCTACTGTCCAGACTTTGCCATGCTCGTGGTCAGCGCTAACACTGGCATCGGTAAGCGTTTACAGCATCGTGGCATTAGGCTGCTGTCTGCTTGATCCTGTTTATCTCCGGTAGTGAAGCGCGTCCTGATAAATGTCAAATCACGCAGGGCAGGGGACCCAAATAAACCTCATAATGTTTGCACGCGTCAATCTTTTTTGGCACAGAGCGATAAATCAGCTGTTCTCCTGGTTAATCTGTAATCCTAGCATATGATCTTATGTAATGCAGAGCGTCTCTCTTCGGTGTCGCCCCCATTCCTTCTGTCTTCCATGTCCCAAAATACCTCAGGGCTGCTCTGGTCCTGGACCAAAGTGGGTGTTGAATGAAAGTATAGGGAAACTTGAGACGTGGCAGTCTAGTTGTGACTGCAGGCCACAGGGCCGCCCATCCACAGCCTGTAATTTACTTCTATTCTGCTTTAATATGAAGCTGTAAGTAAGCCATTTGTAGGTTAATTACCCTTAAAGGAACATTTCATCTGAAAGAAGGTGCTCGCTCTAGGATGAGTGTGTTACTTCATCAGATTTGTAGAAATGACGTTTCAGTTCTGCTTGGAGCTACTTCATTAACCATACACTAACCATAACCAGCAGACCAGTTGGTTTTTCTGATAGTTTCTTGCTAGATCCTGGTCCTCCTGGTCCTGGAACAGCATGTGCTGAGATGCCACTATGTTGTTTTGGTTTGGGGAGTAGTGTGTCAGAAATAGGAGCAGATATTTGGGCGAGAGGGTCATGCACATCTGTCAAGGAGAACACTATGCTCTGTCTGCAACGCAACACCAGCGCGCTTAAATTATGCAAGAGCAGACGGAGGCGGCGGTGCACAGTGTTTGCTGCACTGCTCTGAGTTTGACAAGCAGATCCGTGCAAACACAGGCGGTCCGCTTCTCCAATCATTAACCTCAGAAGACGCCTGGACTTTAGACGGGTTTTACCTCTCTGCCGCGCGAGCAGATGGATGCGAGCCGCTGGTATGTGCATGCTCTGGACTCATGCTCTGTGTGAATCAGCTGGGAGTCAGGGACGCTCGATGCCTTCGGCTGTCAGATGACCTGCTAAAGCTTATCACACGCCTACATAAGTCACATTCTGATAAGGGTTTCGCAGGCCGCAGCCGCCAGCAAACATAAACGCTCCCTCACTGACTCAGTCAGACTGATCATACACAGAACTGACCTATCGGTAAGCCCCTCCCCTCGAGCGCAGATGAGCTAATGGCAGTCAAGTATCAGTTGCATGGGCAGCAGAACCTGGCCATCTTTCAGTGCCACAGAGATAAAATCCAAAGCTTGCATGGTTTTTATGAAAGGCAAGGCAAAAACGCTGTGTCTGGGGTATTTGTAACACTGATTCCAGGTATCCTGAGAGGAGAGGCAATATCATTTATTTTACTCTGGTGCAACATCTTGTACAGTGTAGGTCAAAAAAACACAATGCCTATATTTCACCGTCTCTTTATGTTAAACTGGTTAAATGGGCATTAATTTAATCGTACCCGACAGCTGTCGTTTTAAGACCGTTAGCAATTCTGTTTATTCGAGTTAACAACACTAACTAAGGGGGGTGGGGCTTATCGACAGGACTCTTGCACACCATGGGCGTACTCCTTATCTGAGAAGCTGCTCTCTCTGTTTCTCTTTCACTTGACTGTATTGCTGGGATTCCTGACTCCATGAAGTATGATTTAATTAATGAATTAAAGATGTTTTGTCTTTTTGTATAAAAGTGTTAATTATAAAATACTGACTCTGAATGGAATTAAATTATTGGTTGCTTTTGTAAATGCAGTACATGTGTACTCAGAGCACTGAGTCATTAGAAGGCAGCTAGGAGCAGGTTCAGGGTTGATGAGAAAAGTAATTACAACAAGTATTCAACTCTCCTCTTTTCCTGTAGGACTTATAGATATAACAATATAGATTGTTTCAAAACAATCTAAAATGAGGCAGCTATATGAAGACAGTTTGTTTGTTTTTACCTAATCAAAATAACTGTGATAAAATTAACTTTTCTTGGAGAAGATAGCGGCGATCTACAGGAAACTCCACTGAATGTAACTGAACCAAATACGACAAACTTGCACAGAAAGACACGCGACTAAAAACTATGTGTTTTAAAATTGTCTTGAATATCAAATAATATCTGATTTTCTCCGACTGCATGGAATCGTATTCTTAATGTGTGATTTTACTCTGCAGACCGTCTCTGACCTTCAAAAACTTGTATCTGCAAATCAGAAAATTACAAATCTGTGCAAAAGTTCAGGCGTTTGAGTGCACTACGCTGTTCTGTCTGTAGATATCTATCTCGCTTGCTTTTCCTTTTAGGTTGTCCATTCTGATGTTGAGATTTAAGTATTTAAACATGCAATACTGACCAGATCAGAGTTTACAACTGAGAACATGACCTGCTTCTTGCTCTTTGGATGTTTTCTCTTCTCTTTGCTAAACCCTGTTTCTTCATGTAAGATGCATTCTCTCTCTCTCTCTCTCTCTCTCTCAGCGGGGACGACGCGAGAGCACCTGGGTCTGGCCATGGCACTGAAGGTGCCCATCTTCATAGTGGTCAGTAAGGTGGACCTGTGTGCCAAAGGCACCGTGGAGCGCACCGTCCGGCAGCTGGAGCGCATCCTCAAGCAGCCGGGCTGCAACAAAGTGCCCATGCTGGTGTCCTCCACAGACGACGCCGTCACTGCCGCCCAGAAGTTTGCACAGTCTCCCAGGTACAGAGTCAAACGGGAGGCGTAGCCGCGACTCTCTCTTGATTTGTCTCTCAAGCGTTTCATCAGAGTCTGTTGTGTTCCTTGTCCTGCAGCATCACGCCCATCTTCACCCTGTCCAGCGTGTCGGGGGAGAGTCTGGATTTGCTGAAGGTCTTTTTAATATTCTACCTCCCCTCAGCAACAGCAAGGAGCAGGAGGAGCTGATGCAGCAGCTCACAGAGTTTCAGGTACAGCCAAGACCCTTGTTAGCAATCCGGAGTCGTTTTGAACGGGTGAATGAGAGAAGGTGTGGAGAAACAAGGCACATCAACAAAAAAAGTCTCAGATTGTCTCTTGATTTAACATTGCGTCCCACATGCTGTTATTTTCATATAAATCATACAGATTATAAATAATGGTTGGTTTTGAGCAAAAATGCACATAAAGTTCTTTTTATAATGAGAGCTTCGAAAATGTAATACGATGAGTCACTGAATCTAACCATGCTGGCAACCATGATCTTGTCTCTTTATTTGTCTTATCATAGAGGTGTAATTGCATCATTTTTCACATGATGTGTTATGTTGTTTATATTTGATATTATGTTTTTAATGGCTGATTCCAACGATTCGATAATGCTGTGCATCCCTAAGGCCAAGCAATTTCAGGACTCATTTTTAAAAATTGCTGCAATGTGCTAGAAGTTGCCATTTTGTTGTTTTGTTTTTGTGTCTCATGAGTGTGTGTGTGTGTGTGTGTGTGTGTGTGTGTGTGTGTGTGGTCCTGTAGGTTGTGAGATCTACACAGTGCCGGATGTGGGGACAGTTGTTGGTGGGACTCTTTACAGGTGTGTCCTCCTCTCTTTCCTCTAGTTTGTAGTGTACAGTAAAACCGCATTAGTGTCTAATAGGGAGGTAACTCTACAAGAACATGGCGGTTTGGCGCATGCCTCAATTTTCTACTCTGAGAGTTAGTAGACATGTAGTTGCAAATGAGTGAGAATTAGTTACAAAGATACTTCCAGTTAGTAGAATATCTAAAGTGGACTATCGGCATAAAGTGTAACCCAAACATCTACCTCAGCTTCTGCTCTAAACCGTAGCGAGCTCTACATTACCAGTTGGCCTCTGTTGTTAATTGTAACCTTATAGAAATATGCTATTTATCTGTGGTTTTAATAATTAACACTCAGCTTAAAGGAATAGTTCACCCAAAAATAAAAAGTGAAGTTGAATGAAGTTGCGTCTTAGGTCAGACGCTAACAGTTATTTAGATTAGAAATGTTGATCTGCTTCAGAGAAAATGCGATAACCACCCGAAGGTGAATAGGTTAGTTTCACAGCGCTTCAAAATAATGCTTGGAAGAGCCAGGAGAAATGTACGAAAGATAATCACACGCGCTGTGTGTGTGTCCAGTGGGATCTGCCGCGAGGGAGAGCAGCTGGTGGTCGGACCCACGGACGATGGGAAGTTTCGTGAGCTGACGGTGTGCAGTATCCAGAGGAATCGCTCGGGCTGCAGGGTGCTGAGAGCTGGGCAGGCTGCCACTCTGGCTCTGGGAGACTTCGACCGCTCGTTACTACGAAAGGTGAGCTGGAGTGTAAAGGCCAATGAAACGGAGCAGGCTTTATGCTAGGATGCTTGTTAATTTCCATAGAGAATGAAGAGTGGACGGCGTATACAACCGTTGTTTTTTGGCAGGGAATGGTGATGGTCAGCCCGGAGATGAACCCCACTATCTGCTGGCGCTTCGAGGCTGAGATCGTCTTGCTCTTTCACGCCAAAACCTTCCACAAGGGCTTCCAGGTGACGGTGCATGTGGGCAATATCAGACAGACGGCCACGGTCGAGGCTCTGCAAGGAAAGGTCAGTCTTCTGTTTGTTTGATTGATAGATGACTAGATAAACTCTCAACTCTCTGTGCATCTGTTGGTCTGGAAGTCAAACGTCTCTGCATCTTTTTGTGTCTCGTCCCACGAGACATCACTGAACATGAATTAGAACAATTAAACATTCAGTGTTCATTGTAACCCTTTTTGAAGATTCACGAACATTTAATAAAAAAACAACATAATTCCCACAAAAATCTTTAATTTCTCATCACTGATTTTATTTGCATTCAGACAATATATTACAAAGCTAATGGCTCGACCAAAACAGAAAGAAATAATGAATCTTTTTTTGGGAGGAAAACATCAACATGCTTCCTCAGATTCGATGGAGAACTCTCCGTCAGAAGTCATAACTGAAGTAGAAAGGTGTGTTCTCACAGTAAGCACGCACAGTTACAATATTTAATGTGCATAAGATTAAATAAAAATCGAATGCACTTTTTTTGTTCGGAAATGTGACCATCTTTATTCGAGTTATGAATGGAGAAGAAGGGGTTTGGAAACCACTGAAGTAACAGATTTCTTATGTAGTTAAGTGTTAAAGCGTTCTTCTTTACGAAACTTTAAAAGTACTCCGCTAACGTCTGCCTCTGACTTACTAACTCATTGATCTCCTACGATCTGTGTCCCTGGTCTTCTCCCGCAGGACGAGCTGCGCACCGGAGAGAAGGCGGTGGTGCGCTTCAGGTTCATCAAGCACCCCGAGTACCTGAAGGTGGGCGCCAAGCTGCTCTTCAGAGAGGGGGTCACCAAAGGCATCGGCCAGGTCACCAAACTACAGCCATCCAAACACGGCTCCAGCAGCACTGAACCTCACTGTCAGCCTTCATAACGATCTTCATCCACTCTCCAAAGGACACCGGTTGTACTTTAGCTAGTTTTGTTTTTATTACCGACGTGGATGAAGAACCTCGTGGCAGCTACGGTTGTGAGAGCGAAACCGACCAGACGCCTCTCTGATGTCTTTTTATTTATTTTAGCCTTTTCTAACGAGGTTTTTTTTACTCTCGAGCTTTAACGGCACAGGATTTAGATCTCTGCTAGAAGTCACCAAGTGTTCCTGCTATCCTTCTGACGCTCCAGACGTCGATCTGCCTTGACCCGTTTCTGCCTGCACTCCAGTGCTTTAGTAGCTCAGGAAGCATTACGTTCACGCGTCACTGATTATGCAAAGCTCTCCGTCTCATTGCGTGTCTGGGGTCTCTGGTGCAGTGTGCTACACCTCGGTGTCTCTCTGAACACTCGAGGTTTGGTGCTAGCGCTTTCCGTCGCTTCATTTTAGCGCTGTCCTGTACCCATGGCATGCATGTTGATCTCAGTACTGAATCGTATATCAGGACACGCTCGCGTTTCTACTTTATCACTGTTCAGTGTGCAATTTTACGAGAAAAAAAATGTATTTGAACCAAAAAGAGTAAGTTTATATAGAATGTTCTAGAGAATTCTGGATGTTTTAGTTCCATCGATTTGTAATAATTTCTACTCGTATGCATTTTTTTGGAGTGACGTCTTCTTTTACACCGAATGTCACTTTTCTGGCTTTATGTGCTAGATGGGTTTTTTTGAGATTTTTAAAAGCATTTTAGCCTTACTTTTTGGTGAATTGGAATATTTATGTACAAATTTGTTTGTATATTGTGCTGTACATAAATAAAAGTTTATTAGAGTTTACTCAGGGCCGCGGTTGAGTTGTTTATAGGTGTCCTGAGAAGCTCCTTTTCTGTTGATCAACTCAAACGAGACAGCTGATGACTTGCATCTGTACACTTTTTCCATCATATACTTGATATATAACCTCACTTCAGAATTATTTAAATATGAGCAAAGAAGCAAAGAAAAACCCGCATCTAACATTGCAACTGCATGTAACGGCACTGATTTAATAATATCACTGATTTATAACATTAAAATAAAAGGTTGATGTTCAGTTAAAATGACAGTGAAGGTTACTGCACAAAAACATTTGCAAAACAAGTTTTATTACGCCCCTCTGATTTTATCGCAATATTAGAATTGCATTCTTTTTCCAGCATTAAACAATTACTGTAACAGGTAGAAAAGTGTGTTCAATGCTTGTTCCTAGCTGTTCTAACCACAACAGCATATAACAGTTTCTTTTTTTTTTTCATTGCCGAACTACTGTTTTAATGGGATGTAACAAATTCTGACAGAATATCACGATTACAGGGCACTGTACTCTTGCTAATTTCTACGATATCCGATGTGGAGCAGGCAGACAACGACATTTCAGATGACCGAGTAAAGAATACGTTCCACAAAGTTATTTTGTACATTTCCTACCACACGTACATTTGATAAAACTTTACAATAAGGTTCATTAGTTAACATCACTTGACATGAGTTAACGTGAGCTAAGAATGAACTGGACTTCTACAGCTTTTGTTAATTGTGGTCAATCACAAGTTGTTTGGTAACTAGTTAATGCACTGAACTAACATGACCTAACAACGAATGATAGTATTTTTATGAACTAACATGACTAATGTTAACAAACGACAACTTTATTGTAAATTTTTACCAATACATTCAAACCTAATTTTGAATTAGTGTTGAAGATCTTCATTTGGACAACTTTCAAAACGATTTTCTCAATATTTCAATTTTTTTGCACGCTCGGTTTCCAAATATAGTCATATCCTAATAAACTATGCATCAACGGACCGCTTCTCAATTTCAAAAAAACCTAGCCCACGTGACTGTTTTTGTGTTACTTTCATGCGTTCAGTAGATCAAGGCCTCTATACAAGAAAAGAAAACTGCTTTTGAACGGCATTCCCTCGAGCAACGTATTTATTATATAAAAATAAAACCGTAAAAGTTTTCGAAAAGGCACAAATGCTGTGAAGAGCTGGCCGGGGCTGCGCTCACGTCTTTCTGAAGAAGGAGTCCAGCGTGCGGCGGTTTGCCTGCACTCGCGCTCTCTTGGCCTGCGGGCCACTCGGGGTCAGGGGCGGGGCCTGGCTCTTCCCGCTGGACGCCGAGGAGAACGACTCCTGCAGGTCCAGAGCGAAGTGATAGTCCATGTGCTCAGGCATTTCCCAGACCAGCACCTTCAGTCCACAGCGCTGACACGGCTGAAGATCGCCCTCGTCCGCTCCGAGCGACTCCGTCAGCTGGAGCGACTCCGTCTGCTGGAGCGACTCCGTCTGCTGGAGCGACTCCGTCAGCTGGAGCGACTTCTCCTCACCTTTTCTGTGGAAGAAGGAGGAGATGCCAGGAGCTCTCTGAGGGAGACCGGATGACCCAGGCGCTTTCTTCTTCTCAGCCGCCTTCTCAAACAGAGACTGGATGGCCCCCGGGCGCTTGGGGCTCGGCTGTGTTTTGGGGGTTTGTGTCGAGGCTAGACGCGATTGCGTCGAAGGAGCGTCACTGGACAGAAAGCTGGCTATTCCTCCGGACGAGGTTGAGGGAACGTCGCTGAACTTACTGGCTGACAGTTGAAGACAGGTCAAAGCTGGAGACCTAAGAGAAGAACATCAGAGGTAACTCGACCGGGGCTGGGATGAAATCAGATTGAAAACCCATGTCCATAACTCTGCCTGAAGGGTTTTTTCCAAATATAAGAGATATTAAAATGAGAACTTTATCTCCAGAGCTCATGAGTCAACTGAATGAGGAGAAGAAATAAAAATCTAAATTAAAGTTCAAAAACGTTTCAATTGAACTTAGAACTTTCTGTGATAAATTTGTATTCAATCTTGAAATACAATCCAAAAAAAACCAAACAGAAGTCAAAATGTATGAGAAATGAATCAGATTTGATTTGTAAACTAATTCTAATTCAAACTAATTCTTTATCCTAACATTCAATTTCAAGGTCTAACAAATGCATTCCCTGAATATCGTGGTAAATATGAATGTTTCTGCTCCACCTTGCTTCTCCTTCAGAAATGTAGGATTAAAAGAAAAGAAGCGCTCTGCTTCCCTTGTTCTCCGACCAAGTCCCCTTTATTTTATATGGCTTTATACAACAGATTATTACTGTGAAACTGCTTTGAACCAATCCGTGTAAAGTTCAGCGGTTATGAAACCAGTTTAATTCAGCGATAAGCAGCTCTATTCACTCCAGCTCTTAGCATTTGTGAAGTTCATAAAAAGCTAATGATTAAACCATACCAGTTTTATATTAAAACCATATGAAAGTGATGTTAGGGCTGCACAAAGAGCAATACACTTGTTTGTCCGTTTTTAAATGTACCCAATATATGAAAAACAACAAATATTCTTTATTGTTTTAACAGTCAAACATAAAATAAAATGTAAAAAAAAAACCTTAATGTGGCTTGTTTCCTGAGGCCACAGGAGGATGCAACGAGAAAAATTAGTTCATTCAATTATATTACTTCATATCCAACTTTACAGGGCTTCATTATTTAACATTAGCTAGCTAATTAGCTTTAGCTACAAAATGCATTCAAGCTGTTTTTTGTGCAAATAAATCCATGAGGAATTGATGGCGTGGCCCATCGTCACTCACCACGCCTCCTGGTGACTTCCTGCGGCGTTCAGGCTCTTGATGATGGCCAGGCTGTCCGAGGTCATCTTCACGGCGTCGTATCGAACGAGAGCACAGCAGCGAGAAAAACTCTGATCCCCGGCCTGCCTGACGCCCACCGTCAGCTGTCTGGCCACCCGCCCGTTCTGAGGACAAAACAACGTGCTAGGAACACTTTGAAACGGGAAGACGTTTGCTGTGACTGAGGAGTCCTGTATAAACCTGGCTGTTCGGAGCATGTGCTGTACATAGAGCTTATATAGTCAGAAGTAGGCCTTTTTTGAAATTCCTCTAAACATGGCTCCGCCGCTCAGAAGCCAGCGTTACTCACCATCTCTCTGTCTTTGTTCAGTCGTTCCTGTAACTCGAGGGCCAGCTGATGAAGCCAGTGCTGCACCTGCAAAAGAACTTTTATCAATATGCAAAACTATAATTATAGGGTCTGTTACGTCAAGAACCCAGATAAACCCCGCCCCCTTTGATGAGTGTTTCCGGGGGCAGGGTTTATCTGGGTTCTTGACGTAACAGACCCAGGAAGTAACTCGTTGTAGTCCCGTACCAGTGGTTTTTGTAGGCGTTAAACTGTCAGAATTTTAAAAGAACTTTAAGCGCTGAAACTTTGCAGATATTGTTTATGCTTAGACTTTTTTTGGGGCCGTATCATCCAGCCCTACCTGACGCACACCTAAAACGTGCATTTTTATAGTTTTTTTTTGACAGCCCCACCACGTACCTGTTGTTTTGTAGCCAGGCAGGTTTTTCCTTGAAAGTTCTTGCTGCAGCCGATGGATTTGGGGAGCTGTCGAGGCTTCACGGGCTCAAACTCGACCCCTCGGCACAAGTCATACAGCCACGACCTGAGGACAGAGAAGAAACGAGATGCATTTACTACAGAACGTTTTAAGACCGTACTCCCGGCGGGTTCTTCCCGGTTCTCACCCGGTCTTCTCCCCGAAGTGCTGCTCCAGCTGGATCTTGCTGAACTGAGTGAGATCTCCGATGTTTTCCACCCGTAGGGTCTCGGTGATGGACGTCCCCAGCTTCCCGCCCAGATTACGACTGAAGAGCACGCACACATTTACAGCCCCGTCACGGGACACGCTGAGAATCGAATGCAACATCATAGAAGCGATCTACTTGCATTTTACTGATGGGAAGAGTGCTGAAGAGTTCTGGAACGGATCCCAGCGGCAAAACTGTTTGGCGATTAGGCTTGTTTAAGCCACATGCTAGTTTGGCTAGCACCTACGGAGAAAATAAATGGATTAATTGATTGATTGATTGATTGATTGAAGATGTCGTTCTGATTCAGGTAAATTCCAGCAATAGTTCACTAATGAAGAACACCACGGAGAAATCCTGCTGCATTCTGGGACACGCCAGTGGGTTTCATAAGACACTGAACCAAGTATTTGTCCAAATAAAGACCAAATAAATAGTTTCATTAGGCACTGGCATCTGGTCGGGTTAGTGCCGCCGGCTACAAACTATGTTTAATGAAGTTGGTCTCAGGTTTCTGTGCCATGGGATGTGTTTCCTGTACATTACTTTTTGTTCTTCATATCAAAACTGACCAATTTTCCAAAAGGCTTCAACTCAAGGGTAGGGTTTGACGGGAATTCGCTTAAGTTGTATCTATGGCTGAAATCGTCTATACAGAACAATGGCGTAATGTGATGAAATATTGGCGCCCGCTAATGCAGGAAACATTTCAGCGGTGTAAAAGCATTTGAAAGTCTCTGAGGAAGACATCGCGATCATTACAAGCGCAGACAGCGAGATACTGTTTACCACCGCATCTCATGTCTCCGATGAGAAGAGGAAGCTTGTTGGCGATTGATGACTGAATACACTTACAAACAATTAAGATATAAACTGCAGAGGTTTTCTAAAACGTGCGCAAGGTTGCTCAAAGTCCAGCCCTGCACTGAAACGGTGCTACTCTTCAGCTGCTAGGAAACATTTCCTGCTCTGAATGAACCGTGAGCCTCAGGAGTAAAGTGTGGATGTGAAGCAGACCTTGTTGTGCGCGACGCCGGCGGAGCAGCGGAACCCGGTGCGTTCCTCCACAGCCGCCCTCATCTCCTCCACGATCAGAGCGCCGACGGTCAGACACAGCTCCGGGCTCGAGGACAGACGCTCCAGCCACTGCTGCAGGCCCCGGAGCCGCCGCTCCTCTGAAGACAACAACACAAGCGGCGGTGAGCGGGCCACACGGGCTCTCCAGGCGGCGGCTGGCGCTGCTATTCAGGTGTGTTCGGACCAGGACTCTTATCAGACGTGTGAAGTTTGGGGCAGATTTGACATTGTACGGTAAGTTCTAACAACTTCCATGGCCAAACAATGTAGCGTCGCAAAGGGCTCAGGGATCAGTCGACATCTCTTTAACCTTCTCCGATGAAAACAGTAAGTGAGCTTCAAACGCACCTTTATCTGTGGCTGCATCCTCACTCGGTCCATCGCTGGTTTGTGGAAAGCCCTGAACGTAGGTGCTCCTCAGCTGCTGCGGCGTGATGTCCTGGACGCTCATGTGCTTCAGTCGCTCCTGGACGCTGCCCGTGAGGTCCATGTACGCCTCGTCGATGCTGGCCCTCTCTATGACGGCGAAGCGCGACATCACCTCGATCACCTCCACGCTGGCCTCCCTGTAACTGATGCCCGGAGAAAACACACGCAATCACACTCTCACACCACGATCCACCCATGCGTTCGTCTGGAGCCGCTGACGACTGCGATTCGGAGCGGACAACCGTTGAAGAAAGCGTGCACTTACAGCGTGAGATCAGCCTTCCCATGAGCCTCTCTGACTCGGGCCACCTGCAGGTCAGGACAGAGCTTCCTGGCATCATCTGCCCACATGTTCCTGCTGACCCCATGAGCTCTGGCCTCGTAACTCACGGCTATGATGCTGGCAACACAACACACATCCTGCTCATTTCTAATAAAGGGGTTATTACTATTTTGCCAAATGAGAGTGCTAGCAGTCAAACACGAAAAGTCATATTCTTTCTGTGCGATCAAAACAAACAGGCTATTTTTTGCGGCATTTGTGTATTGTGGGGTAACGTAACTGTCAAACGAATCACTTTATTTCAAGGAAAACCACAGAAAGCCTGATTTGTAAACAGGCAGCCGCCAGAGGCGCCTCTCACCCTCCGCCTTTCCACGTCTTGTACTGCGCCACCACGCAGGGTTTGTTTTTGAGCTCGGGGTTGATCCTCTGCTCCACCTGCACATAGAAGCAATCCATGTCCACCAGCGCGACCACTCTCTCCTTCCCAAAATCCATGGACACTTCCACTCGGGAGAGACGCTCAGCGCGCGCTCTTCTTCTGCTGCCCGAGCGTCGCGCGCCGAGTCTGTTCACCGCCCTCCAGCGGACTACAGATCAACAACCCAGACTTCAGCTCCTGTTTCATATCGTTTATCTTTCATGTTTTTACTTATAGCATCACTCTAATATACGCGTGTGCGTGATGTAGCATATTTTATAATGTTATATTGCTATAAAAAATTAAAAACGGCAAAAAACATGTTTTGTACTGTACTTCTATTTGTTAATCTTATTATAAATCGTGTATGCCCTGATAGTCAAATCGATTTAAATTGTATAATGCAACTTAGGAAATAAACTATTTGCATACTTTAAACTCGTTCCTATTTTATTCTGATCCTTCCGAGACCAAAAAAATGAAAATATTGACTTTCTCAGTGTATTTAAGTAAAACACATATATATTAGTTGCTATTAAATTGTGAATATTTACTGGTACCCGTATTTGGTTTCTTTTAACAAATGTCACGTGTACTTGTGCATATAAGTCATCCTGAACCAATGTGTAGTTAATTAACAATACTCAGACCTTAACCGTATATTTCATATACAAAAGCAATTTGCGCGGTAGATGTCAAAAGAAAGGCAGACTGCCACATGCAGTGCCTCATTTGGATGTGTTTGAAGTCTTGGAGCTCGACTTCCCTACGTTTCTCCTACAAATGGGCCTTGAGCTTGTTTGGAGGTTCTAGCAGGGGAGCGCAGCTACTTCTATACCGACGGTGGTCCGCGGGGATCGTCCTCTTCCACCGAGCGCGGAGCTTCGGGAGGGACACACATGGAGCGGTGAGGGAGGGAGGGGACACCCGCCTAGCCAGCCAGATCAGCCGAATCAACCCTAGCGATCAATGGGGTGACAGATGTCGCAGCCAGATCGCCCTCACATCCGAGAGCTAGCGTGCGTTCGCGCGCTTTATATAGGTCGGAGCCCGGGTCTGCGTCTCTTCGATGGTAACGACAAACGTCGCTTTCAGCCGTTCGCTACACGCGCGATCAAATACACATCCGCGAAAGACGAAATGAGTATTGGCTTATTATAGTATTATAGTATTATAGCTTATTATAGTATTTTAAAGATTAAACAGTTGGAGTTTCCCACAATGCTCTGCTGCCAGCGCTGCCATTGGCCTACGTAATGATGACGTAAACTGAATGCCTAATAAGCTTTGCCCGATTTAACTAACACGAGAATATACAGATGTATGAAACACGACGCGAATACGAATTAATTATTAAACTTATTTAAAAGGGAAAAGGGTGTTTTGCACAATGCTTTGCTGCCGTGTAAACTATACGCTCTACACATACAGGAAGTTTTTGTTTGTTTCATTGTAATCATTCACCTCAATTATTGCTACTGTAAAACGTTGCATGTGAGTTATTTAAAAAAAAAAGTAGACCAGGAATATTTAGTTTGTGTTAAATTAAAGACTCATATGTTCCCTAGTTTTCACGTGACAAAGCAAATAATATTTACGAGAAATCAAGATTATCATCTGACTAGTCAGAGTGACGCTTGAATCACAGGGTAATAAAATCATAAACTTATTTCATATCATAGTTGGCCATCATCGTGACGAAGTAACTTTTAATCAAAATGGGTCTTCACCGTCGCAGGCAAATGTACCGTTTTGTTTTTCATCATTCACTCAACAGAAGCTCGTCTGAAAAGCTCGACCTGTTTAAATCTGATCCACGAAACTGTGTGATTATGTGTTATTTAATACTCCGAGTGGGGATTACTGATTTCAGCACTGTTTCTCGCTGTAGTTTTTCTCTCTCTCTCTCTCTCTCTCTCTCTCTCTCTCTCTCTCTCTCTCTCTCTCTCTCTCTGTGTGTGTGTGTGTGTGTGTGTGTGTGTGTGTGTGTGTGTGTGTCATTCATCTCGAAAACGTCTAGTCTGCTTTTGGACTGTAGCACCACCCGCGAGTTACGCAACACCTGCACACATAAAACTCACTGCTGCACACTTCGTCTTTACAGCAAGAAAAAGAGCTGAAGCCGAAGAAGATGTCTGAGAAAATTGTGTTGTATTACTTCAACGGCAGAGGGAAGATGGAGTCGGTCCGGTGGCTGCTGGCTGCGGCTGGAGTCCAGGTTTGTGGAGTAAAGATTAAAAAGTATGCAAAAACTATGTATGATAACTTATCTTATAGAGGCGACTTTGTAAACTGAACGTGTAGTAACATCACGCGATGTAACCTCTAGATAATTAGATTTTGTCTTTACAGTTTGAGGAGGTGTTTTTGACCAAACGGGAGGATTATGAAAAACTGGTGAATGGTAAAGTTAAATATTCATGTATTTCCTCATCTCTTGTTTTATAGACCTATATAATACTATATAATATATATATATATATATAATATATATATATATATATATTTGTAGATGGAGTCCTGATGTTTCAGCAGGTGCCTTTGGTTGAAATAGACGGGATGCAACTTGTGCAGACAAAGGCTATCTTGAATTACGTCGCTGGAAAATACAATCTATACGGAAAAGACCTTAAGGAGCGGGCTATGTAAGTCAACTTTATGAAACGTGGCATGATTCCAAGTGTCCTTGTTTTACCGAAGATACACCGAAGATAATGTAACTGAATGCGTGTGCCTTTTCCCCAAAGGATCGACATGTATTCAGAGGGAGTCAGTGACGTTATGGATATGATTATATTCAGTCTAGTCACGCCACCTGAAGAGAAAAAGAAGCAGCTCAGTAATATAGAGCAAAAGGCCAAGGATCGCTTACTACCCGTCTTCGAAAAGGTACGACGCTGACCCTGACCCTTTAAAAGAAACACCAGCTTTCCGTTTTGAAGCAATGCTTATCCACATTGGGGAAAAAATGCAATTACGGATTGTGTTTTTAGCGTCTAGCTAGCTCTCAGTTCCTCGTGGGAAACCGGCTGAGCCGTGCCGATGTTCACCTTCTTGAAGTCACTCTTATGCTGCAGGAGATGTTCCCTGCAGTTCTTTCAGGCTTTCCCAAAGTCCAGGTGCTTCCCGCATGCACACACACACACACACACACACACACACACACACACACACACACACACACACACACACACACGAAAGCACGTTTTCAGCATTCAAGTCAAGTTTCAATGCTCTTATTTGAGCACCGTGATGAATATTTTATTTGTTTCACAGGCATTTCAAGAGAAAATGAAGGCCTTGCCGACGATCAGCAAGTTCCTCCAGCCGGGCAGCGCCAGAAAACCTCCACCCGATGAAGCGTACGTGAAAACTGTGAAGGAGGTGCTGAGCCACATTTTCAAATAGAAGACCCGTGCTCTTTCCTTCACGGCAGTCACCTAACAGTGAACTCAAAACCATTAAATCAATCGCAAATCATTTACAAACTTCATTTTTGAGACAAGATTAAAGCGGAGACTCTAAAATGGACAGATTTATTTGGAATGTGCAAGATACAGTTTGATGGGAAGAAGTGAAGATGCTGTGAAACGAATGATGAAACTGTCCGGTGGATGTTGAGAGAAAGGTCCCGGCGTGGCCTGTCCGTCAGCTTTTAGTAGATCAGAAGTCGCAAAACCATGAGGAGGCTGAAAGCAGAAGACCACCAGTGAGACTCTAATAATAATGCTATGTCTATGAATGTCTTTATTGGAGCAGATCAATAAAAACCGATTCATTAAATGAACTTTGTGTTCTTGCAGCGAAATGTAATTGACTACACTTTTACTGCCTTTGACTTCTGGCGTCAGACAGCTGAGATGATGTCGATACATAAACACGGTTTTACCTCAGTCCTGCCATGATTCCCGCAGGCATTAGTTTCCCAGATTTCCTGAATCTCATTCCCATCACAACGGTCAGAACACCGGCGGAGACTGGAGTGAAGAAAGTGGTGAAGCAGTGCGCTCCAAGCTGATACAAGCTGTATTTCGTAATTCTTTCGATACTTACCGAGAGAGGTCCAGTAATCGTGCGGATCGTTCGTTATTCTGTATGCTCCATACGCGGACACGCTTCCAAAGAAGAGTCCGGCAATTAATGACACCACGCTTCCTGTAGAAGTCAGGAAGTATATTAAATATCTCCACCGATCCCTTACAATGAAGTACAGTGATACTATGGGATGAATACAGAGTTCACTATAAAAAGAATATTATGGTTTTGTGACTGCATTACCATGGTAGCATGTCCAAAAGTATAGTAATATAGTATTTTGTTGTTACTTGCACAATACAAATGTAAAAAAAAAACTACTAGAGCCATGAAAAGTGGACAAATAAACTTAAAAAAAGCACTTATCAATAAATATATGTATATGTATCCTCTGCACACCACAGAGGAAATACCTTTTCTTTTATAGCCCATGAAGCCGCCCAAAGCCAGAGCTGCAGCATAAGCGAAGCCCCACCAGTCCACTGCCATTCTGTGCTAGAGACCTGGGAGCACACACACACACACACACACACACACACAGTCAGGAACAACAACACACAACTATTACTACACTCCACAACAGACCGAGCGTTACCGCGGGTGCTGTGGTGAACCGGCTGGAAGAGAGCGGGCAGAAGTTGCGCTTGAGCTGGACTGATAGCAGCAGCAGCCTGACTCTGATCTGATTCTGATCTGTGCTGAAGTTCATAACAAGGAAGTGACGACATGATGACGCCAGAACGAGGAAGTGAATCGAGCGCTCGCGGCGCCAAACCAGAAAGCGTGTCGTACTGAGATATACTGAAGTCTTTCATGAACGTAGAGCTCTGAAAACAAAGTGCTTCTTTGTCTTTTGGACTGTCGTTTCGCTTGAATCAAGCGTTTGGAGCGTCACCACGTGACTTGTGTGGTGAATTCAGCATATGTATACAGCAAAATGCCTGTGTACAGATAATATTTATATTCATTAATTTTTACAATACAATTTACTGAATAAATACAAATAATACCTTTCCGAACTTCATATGCTTTGGATGTCTTGTTCTATTCATGGTTATGCAAGGGAGGTGTAGTGACCACGCCCCCTTAAGGACTTTATTTCTTTATTTATTATTTGTTTCATCCCGTTAAACTAAGATACTATAATAAAATTCCATTACGTTTTATTGAGCGATTCTTATTCACTATTCATATTATGAATTATGAAGAAACTGTAGTAGTTCAATTGCAGTTCTTTAGCGATTTCACACAAAAATTAATAATTATAATTAAAAATTTTATGTTCTCAATTACACTAAAAATGCAGAGCACAAATTCAGAGTATGGGACACCATACCTGACCATGTGTACTTTCCTAGCCTGATGCTCTTTAAATATGCTTTTTGTTTATAGGCCATCTTCTAATATGAGAGTGTGATGGTGAGGAGTCCTCGTTTCTCTCTATGCTGCCCCCAATGGACGAATCCAGAACTACCTGGAAAATTCATGAACTTGCTGGTGCTGATGAACACACGGTAGAAATCTAAGAGACTGACAGCTGGAGTCAAATCTAAAAGACTTACCACGTCACCAGAGAGAAAACTCCCCTGAGGAGCAAAACTAGATCACAACCCCACTGAAGATGTTGAGCCTGCATGGATTCCAGCCTTCCCTCAGTTCATTCATGGGAAAGGACTGGACGGAGACCACATCTCTTTACAGAAACAGAGAGGAACTGAAGGAGCTGAAGAGCAGTCTGGAGCAGCTGGAGAAACTTCAGCACGAGATCTCTGAGGAGATCTACCCAGTCTCAACGGAGAAGGAGGCAAGCGGCTTGGCTTTGACGCTGGACACCAGAAGAACTGTCAGTCAGACGGGTGGACAACAAGCTGCGTGTCAGCGGAAAGAGCGAGAAGAAGCAGGAGGATGGAGAGGACTGGAGAGTTCAGACGGGTGTTTGATCTTCCTCCAGGAGTGAATCCTGAGGCGCTGACCTGCTCCGTGGCTGATGGGAAGCTCTACATACAGGCAGCAGTAAACCATCTGAAGAAACTGAGAGAATGCACTGACTGACGACCCAGACAGAGACAGACTCCAGGAACACACAGAAGAGATGAAGGACCTGAGAACTATATATATTATTATATATGTTGTTATTGTTTTGTAGTTTAAGTGCTATACCTAAAAAAACCTAACATTATTGAACTACAATGAGTATAAACTTGTTCTTCTCTTCATTTTGAAGAAATGTAGTAAATTAAACTCAGATCATGTCTGTATGAGGGGGAATAAACTGTTAAAAAAACATTTTGTCCAATTTTGACATTATCTTTATAAATACTCATCTACAATAACAAATGCTGTAAAATATATCCAGCACACACTGATGTTTGTGCAATCACAATTTGGTGGGTCGACTGGCCAATCAGAGCACGCTGTGATTTTTGAAAGAGAGTCTTTCTGAAAATTTAATTGTAAAAAGTATAGTAATAAAGTATAGTACGTGCAAAATTATGTGAACATATTCTATTGCACTCTGTACAGAAAATAATGGTCTTTAAAAATATAATAAAATAAGACCAGAGTAGGCTATGTGCTTTTAGAAAGAAGGTTTCCCACTCAAACATGCTCAGTGAATAAGATACATACGCTCAATGTTTGTGCTTTGTTGAAAAGAAATACATCATCTAGTGACAATAAATTATCAGTATCAATAATGCAATTACATTATTGTAAAAGAACATAGTTTTTAATGATATGAATGTGATTTGTTTTTTTGTATTTCATTAGTACTATATCATACATAAATACACATCCTACAGCGATCACCTTTTCCCTTATGACAGCAGATATGACTTAAAATAGTCATATGGTCATACAGGTAAGAATTTATTAGAACATGTAAAGGGTTTACTTTTATTTGAGTGTACTTGCGATAAGCTAAAGAAAACACATAGCATGCCCTTTCAGTCATCTTTCATTGAAGTTACAGAGTGGTCACAAACATGAAACTGCTCTGAGACTTGTTTAGAGGCTTTATTTAAACGATCCGAAATAATAATCCAGTAAACAATCAATGGGTCAATCAATCTGCATAGGGTCAAATAAGGCAGAAAACACAATGACAAGGTAGTCTGGAACACAGACACCAGTAACACATACAAAACCTCAACAACGAGCCTGAGTTTTTTCTGGCGTAAAAATGGGCGTGGCTATGGGTCTAGCTTCCGCTCTCATCCACTTCCAGCTGTTTTTAGATCTACAAACAGCTTGTTTTACTGCTTGATATTGAACATTGGTAATGAGTATTGGGAAATTAAGTTCAATACAAAGAGCTGATGACTGTAACCGAAGCAGCTCAACAGAACGGAACAGAAAGAGAGTTTAATTTCAAGTGTCTTTTATTGTCTCCATTAGGAGAAATTTGCCAATTGGGAGAGCAGCATAAACAAATAACAATACACAAGGGGCATAACAAAATAATAAATCCAAACATAACACTCCTACGCAATCCTAAAAATCCAGCAACATTACATGGTACCCATCACACCCTCACCCACATAACAATCTTTTGATCCATTGTTATTTCATAGTTTGACAGATAATGGAGTTAGACAATATGTACCTATTCAGCTCACATATCCGTCCCGAAGGCATCAGCTCATACTCCTCATGGAGAATATGTTTCGGGCACAACCCTGCTTAGCTTCAGTGGGTAACCAGTCTTGGGGGGATACAGCTGCCAGCAAACAACATTCAACATCAAGCTGTGTTTCTCACACCACGGCAAGCCAACATCTACCTTGTTTGTCAGCAACTAAGTATATGTGTATCATCTAAAAATGTATGTTATTTATAATACATTAAAGTAATTTGTTGTCGTCCAGATATGAATGCATAATTTAATTCTATATGGATTCACCTTCATCTGTTTTAACTTTCATAAACATCACACTAACTTAAGATGCAGGATTTTCAAGATGTGTCACGGTATTCAAAGTATCTTCTGTACTTTATACACAAATTTATAAGGATCTAATTTATACATTACATTCACTCTTAATTTCTCTGTCACAGTACAAACTCACTCACTTCGAAGTCTTGATTGGCCCCTGCTGTCTCTACGGATTGTTTCCCTGGTTAACTCTGATTGTTTGCTTGCCGGCCCTGACCTCTGCCGCGATATCGACCCTGTAGACCTTTGTTGCAGGTCTAAAGCCATTATTTTCCTCTGCTGGACGTTTTTGTGGAACAGGGATAACGAATAGTTCCAGGAATAGTTCCAGTGTTGAGTGAGTTGAAATAATAGACTCCAGGTTGGAGTTAGTTCATCAGCAAATGTTTTAAGTAAAAGAGCTGAAATACCATCCTGCCTACTTTCTTTAAATTGTCATTCCTCTCATAACGTTTTAGCGTTTGAAGTTAAAATGGCTTTTCTCACATGTAAATAATATTGTTGTATCGCTTCGGTTTTCTCTTCAATTCCCTTTTAATTTCTCTGAACTCCATTTTATTGTTATTTTTAAAAGCTTGGTTTCACAGTTTCAACACAGAAATGAATTTACCCTGTAATTACTTCCGCAATGCTGTCAGTATTGTATAAAAAGACCCAATTTGTAGCCAGAAAACAACCGTTCAACTCCAATTTTTGCTGTATCCTTACACACGTTGACCGTTCTTAAAACGCAGACGGACGGAGTACGGGAGGCTCGCCATGCCACTGGGAGAGGACGCCACCGACTCCCAGGGTAGCCGCATCCACTTCGACCACGAAACGCCTGTTGGGGTCTGGATGGTGGAGTATTGGGGCAGTGCAGAAAGCGGCCTTCAGGGTTTGGAAAGCTTGTTGTGCCTCAGGGTTCCAGGTGAAGGGTCGGTTGGAGGAACGGGTGAGAGAGGTTAAGGGAGCAGACAGGTTACTATAAGCAGGTATGAATCTACGATAGAAATTAGCGAATCCTAAAAAGCGTTGCACTTCCTTTATTGAAGTGGGTTGCGGCCACTCCTGCACTGCCCGGATCTTCTGGGGATCCATTTCGAGGCCCGCAGGGGTGACGATGTAGCCCAGGAAGTGAACGGAGGATTGGTGGAATTGGCATTTCTCCAGCTTGAGGTATAGATGGTGTTGGAAACTGTAGTGCGAACTGTAGTGGGTCCAGTGTGTCCGGTAGTGATGCACTAATTGGTCAGACCAGCGTGACACCTCCCTCTGTACCAGGGCTTCCTGTTTTAACTCTGTTTGGAAAGCAGACACACTCTGCCAGTTTAAATCTAGATTAAAGACACATCTTTTTAACTTAGCCTACACATAACACCCCAACATACTTTTTATTATTCAAATCTGTTAAAGGATTTTTAGGCTGCATTACTTAGATTTGCTGGAACCGGGAACACTACTCCTACAATACGATGTTCTTGTGAAATCGTAAAAAGAATGGCATCTACACTAATATTAGTCCTGTCTCTTTCTTAATCTGTTTTCACAGTTTGTATCCAGACTAGATGGTGGATCAGCACCCAGAGATTATGTTCATCAGAGACCAGAAAACCTAGATGCGCCCGTCGACAGATCACCAGATTCTGATGCACACATACACACACACACACACACACACACACTGATTCATTTACACTATCTGACACAGCAGCGTTTAAAATTGAACTGGACGTTAAGTGCTGGGCGTCCGTTCAGAGGAGAACTGACCCCAACTGAGTCTGGTTTCTCCCAAGGTTTTTTTTTCTCCATTCTGTATGGATGGGGTTTTGTTTCCTTGCCGCTGTCGCCTCTGGCTTTGCTTTGTTGGGGACTGTCACATCTCTGGACTCTGTGTTTATGTTTTTCGTTTCATGCCATGTGCTCCTGTGCCCTGCCTTTCCTCTGTGTTAATTATGTTATTGTCATCAGCTGTGTCTCGTCAATTACCCTGTGTATTTAAGTCCTGTGTTTTGAGTTCTGTTTGGCGAGCGTCAAGGTCCCTACCCGATGTCCGTACCTGTATCTACCTGCCTGCCTGTTCTACCTGCCTGCCTTTTTGTATCTTTATTTAACCATTTCAAGATTAAATCCTTTTATTTTTATTTAATCTCGTTGTGTGCTCTCGTCTTACCACACAACCGTGACAGAACCTTCGCCCTCAAAAAAGTAAATAGCGCGTATTTTCCCCCTTATTTTTGTTTTTGTTTGTCATGTTTGCCCAGTTCAAAGACCCAAACTTCCTCATCCGCCTGCTGGAGCAGGGGATTGTTCTCTCGAGGACTATACAGAACTATTCCTCGAACTGGCCAACGACTCCCGCTACCGGACTGCTCTCTGCTCGAACTCTATTTCCGCGGACTTCACACCTCCAGCCAAGCGCAGCTGTCCGGGAGCGGTCCTCGAGAGAGCCTCGCGCACATCGTCGAGTGGGTGCTGGTGTCGTGCAAATCGTCAATGATGGTTGCGCCTGAGGACAACGACACCAGCCCCACTCCAGATCCAGAGCCTAGCCCATCCCTTCACCGCAAGGTCGGAGCCCCAGCCTGAGCCCACCGCTGAAACGGGGCGGAGTCGAGCGCGACCACGGACCCATCGCCAGAGAGAGCGACAGAGCCGTGGAGCGCAACAGGACCCGAGCCGTGATATCGTCAGACCAGGTGCGCGAGCCAGCAACGGAGCTTGTGGAGACAGCCGACTGCGATGAGAGCGCGGAGTGGAGCTCCGCCTACTACACATCTGCTGAGGATGAGCTGATCATCCACCTGGGGCTGCTGGATCTGCAAAGGAGCTGGATGATGTGGACTTGGACTTAGACTGGGCACCTCCCTGTATCCTGAGTTCCTGTTCCCGTTCAGCTACCCCGTTAGCCCGCTGGTTCCGCCCAGCCGTCCCGTTAGCCCGCTGGTTCCGCCCAGCCGTCCCGTTAGCCCGCTGGTTCCGCCCAGCCGTCCCGTTAGCCCGCTGGTTCCGCCCAGCCGCCCCGTTAGCCCGCTGGTTCCGCCCAGCCGTCCCGTTCCAGTGCCCGCGCCACGCGGCGCTTCGTCCGTTCCTGTGCCCGCGCCACGCGCCTCCCCCCGTTCCAACGTGCGCTCCGTCCCGTTCCTGTGCCCGCGCCACGGCGCCGTCCCCGTTCCAGTGCCCGCGCCACGCGGCGCCGCGTCGTTCCAGTGCCCGCGCCACGTTCCGTCCCGTTCAGTGCCCGCGCCACGTGCGCGCTCCGTCCCGTTCAGTGCCCGCGCCACGTGCGCCTCCGTCCCGTTCAGTGCCCGCGCCACGTGCGCTCCGTCCCGTTCCTGTGCCCGCGCCCGTGCGCTCCGTCCCGTTCCTGTGCCCGCGCACGCGCGCTCCGTCCCGTTCCAGTGCCCGCGCCCGCGTGCGCTCCGCCCCGTTCCAGTGCCGCCCGTCGCTCCTCCAGTGCCGCTCAAGTTTTCCCACCCTCCCACCCTTGTCACACAACGCACGATGGATCCCAGCAGCCCCTGCGCTCATCCTCAGCTCTCCATCAGGAGCTCGCCACGGTCTGCCGGTCTCCATCGCCGTCGAGGGTGAAGGATCCTCGCCTCGCCGTCCTGCCTCCGAGACCCAGACTCCTCCTCGGCTCGTGAGACCCGTCGGCTCCCCTGGGCTCCTAGCTCCCTCCTCTACACCGTGGTCCGTCAGTCCACCAGCTCCACCAGGCTCCATCGTCCCTCCGGCTCCGCCTTGGTCTGTCGTCGACCATCCGTCGCCTCGGGATTCCTCTCCTCGGCCGCCTCGTCCCTCCATCCCACCGGCTCTGTCAGGCTCCTCCTTCCCTCCGGCTTCACCTCAGTCCTCAGTCGCTCTGGCTCCGCGCGTCCTTCCCGTCCCCCGTCTCCGCGTCAGTCGCCCGAAGCCTGCGGCGTCGCCTTGGACCTCCAGCGCCTCGACGTCACCCTGGCTCTTCGGCTCTCCGTCTCCGCCTCAGTCTCCTCCACCACCTGCTCCGCCGCCGTCGGTCGGCCCCATGGAGTCGATGGCTGCTCCTCCTCCATGGCTCCTCCCTCCGTCGGCTCCACCGTGGACCACCATAGCTGGGCTCTGGATCTCCTCCTGCTCCGGACTCCTCCTGTCTCCTTCCTGGCTCCTCCCTCCATCTACACCTCCTTGGACCCTTCTGCCTTCTGCCTGCCCCCTCCTGGGGATCCGTCCTCCACCAGAACCTCCTCCCAAGACCCGGTATCCCCAAATCCTAGTCATTTTGGTTTTGTTTGTTTTCATTTGTTACCCTTTAGGTGCGAGGACGCACCTTCCGGGAGGGGGGGGTAATGTCACATCTCTGGACTCTGTGTTTATGTTTTCGTTTCATGCCATGTGCTCCCTGTGCCCTGCCTTCCCTCTGTGTTAATTATGTTATTGTCATCAGCTGTGTCTCGTCAATTACCCTGTGTATTTAAGTCCTGTGTTTTGAGTTCTGTTTGGCCGAGCGTCAAGGTCCCTACCCGATGTCCGTACCTGTATCTACCTGCCTGCCTGTTCTACCTGCCTGCCGTTTTGTATCTTTATTTAACCATTTCAAGATTAAATCCTTTTATTTTTATTTAATCTCGTTGTGTGTGCTCGTGCTTACCACACAACCGTGACAGGGACACTTAACTTCTAGTGATTATCGTCGAATTGATTACAGAGACAGTCTCTACATTTAATAACAAATTGGTCACTCTCGTCATTATACATCCCTGTCATTGTACTCTTCCGCTTTATACTGTACAGTGCTTTGATGCAACCTGTGTTGTTAAAAGCGCTATATAAATAAAAATGATTGATTGATTGATTGATTTTAGCCTCTGTTTGTAAATAGGCATGAGGAAGATGGCGGCATGGTCCGATTTACCAAACGGTGGGCATGATTTTGCCTTGTAGCTCTCTCTGAAGGGTGTGTAGCAGTGATTCAGTGTCCTTTCACCCCTAGTGGGGCAGGTGATCCTCGCAAAAACAGAGCTGCTCATTTTCTTGGCCGATCCCACCATACAACACAACCTATCCATTCAGCTAGGCTCGGCTACTGTATCCTCGTCTAGGTCAGCTAGGAACCTTGGAGTGATCATTGATGACCAGCTAAATTTCACTGAGCACAAACTGCTCGATCTTGTAGGTTTGTGCTGTACAAAATCAGGAAAATCAGACCGTACTTATCAGAACACGCTACACAGATCCTCGTCCAGGCACTAGTCCTGAGTAGACTCGACTACTGTAACTCCCTCCTTGCTGGCCTCCCAGCCTCTACAACCAGACCTCTTCCGATGGTCCAGAATGCAGCGGCAAGGGTGGTCTTCAACGAACCAAGGAGGGCCCACGCCACGCCCCTCTTCATTAGTTTACACTGGCTTCCTATAGATGCCCGCATCAAATTCAAATCCCTGATGCTGGCCTACAGGACAATTACAGACTCTGCTCCCTTGTACTTAGACTCACTAATTAAATCATATGTTCCCTCCAGGTGCCTACTCTCTGCAAATGAAAGGCATCTTGCAGTGCCATCGCCATCGCAAAAAGGTGCAAAATCACTCTTGCGCACCTTCACCTGGTCTGATCCTCGCTGGTGGAACGATCTGCCTGTTGCCACTAGGGCAGCAGAGTCACTAGCAATCTTTAAACTCAAAACTCATCATCTACACTTGACCCAGCATCGCTAGCACTTTCTTCTTCTTCTCCTGCTCTTTCCTATCTTGTTCTTTCCTATCCTTTCCTTTAAAAAAAAAAAGAAAAAAAAAGCCTTGTGTCTGCGTTAGGTAAGCCAAGACCCCACTCAGAGCAGTTATGCACTGCTGCCCTTTTGTTGATATAAATTGCTTCTATTGCCTACCTCATTTGTACGTCGCTTTGGATAAAAGCGTCTGCTAAATGACTAAATGTGATGTGCTGGTGAAAGTTCGGCATTGTGCACTTGAGGTTTGCACTGTTAAAATAATCAGTTGGTTATGGTAGTGAAGAGCTGACAGATGTGTTGAAAGGATTGTGGAACAGGTGTCTTCAGTGGGTGGAGGTTCAAGATATGTTCAAGATAATGGCTTTATCTCCTTGTAAATATCAAGTAGTCTCTTTGTTCAAACACTTTGATCTCAAGACATGTCAGTGTGAATAGGTGCCACAGCTAATTCTACAATTTCCTTCAAGTCCAATATTACTTGCCAAGCAATCTCATCCTTTGGTAACAAGTCTCCTATTAGAAATGGAAGCAATCGCATTAAGTTTCAATTCTCATTGACATTACCACCTATGGACAGTAAATCAATGTTTTTAAAAAGTGAGGGGGAGAAGGATGAGGATGCTTTTTGTCTGTCAGTTGACTATTGAAGAAGCTTTGAATTCACAGGAAAAGACAGGATTGACTGAGTAGCACCACCAGCACTAAAGAAACCAGGGGTGCCATTTATTGCCACAGAGTTGCTACAGTTGTTACAGAAGGAACAGAGGAAGCATTTGGATCTATCTGTAGGCTTTTACTACAAGACATGGTCAAAACACAGACAGGGAAGAACAACAGCAAACAGGTATGGCATGGGCAAGACACAAGAGTAAACCTAGGGCCTGTGAGGGTCCTCAATCAGTGAACGTAATCTGTGTAATCTGTCACTGTAAAAATGTGATCGAGAGATGAGTCAGACGTATAAATATTAATTTAAATTTGAATTATTTGGGTGAACAAAGGCTCTTTTGGAATATAGTGACTTTAGAACAGCAGTAGTCTACATACAGCAGCACTCATTAAATATAAATCATTCTTATTAGCCAGTAAGGTTACTGAAGTGATTTAGTCAAGAGCAGTGAGTTTTCTATTGTTATTTGATTTTATATAATGTATAATGTATTTTATAATAACTCCGGCTTTTATAATGTAGCCAGAGACAGCAAGATGTAAGGTCTGGTCTGATTTGTTTGGTCTATGTTTCCATGTCTTTCTTTAAAAAATGTTTTTATGGTTCCTGTTTGTTGCATGATTTCCTTGTTCTGCTGTATCTTTACCTGGTGTATGTGTTGTGTTCTCATTGGTTTATTGTCTGGTCATGTGGTTCTGTTTGCTCATGTCTTTTGACCAAATCGCTTTGAAAGAACAACAAAGACAGCAGCAATATGGTGTAATATTTGAAAGTCTCTCTGTGAGCTATTGTACAGGTGCGGATATATCTGTGGCAGCTCAGCTTTATACATATACAGTATATATATTAGTTACTCGGATATGTTGCTCCCTTGCCTGACCTCAGCTGAATCATAAACTAATTGGGAAGAAAAAAAATTGCACGTCAAAGAAGGTGGACTTTCAGAACGCACCCACTGATTGTGTAACCTCCTCTGACCAATGCTATCTCAAAGGTGTGTAGGAGCTAAAATGAACTCTAAAAAAAGTATGCTTTCGTGAGCTGATTATGTTTTAACATAATACTGTATTGGAAAAACCACTATATAAATAAAGATGACTGGACTTGACTATCCACCTCTACTAATCGCTATTCATATAAAAAAATTTTTTTAAATGTTTAAACTACAGTTTGTCTATTTTCATTAGGTAAAAAAAGTACAATAAAAACATGACATCATAAAAAAAGTTGTGAAAACATAAGTTGTGTTTTTGCGATCAAACGTTCCAGGTTACGCATGTAAGCATTGTGACTGTGAGTATAAAAGGGCACCAGTAGAAAGCATCATCAAGTTCTTGTTGGAAGGAGATGTGCACAGAAACAATTAGGCAATGGCAAAGGGGCACAGTGTCTCATTTCCCTTCTCAATTTCTTTCAACATTGCATTACATTTTAGAAACAGATTCAAGTGCGATTATGAAGGAACTGTAAATCTGTCCTTAAAATAAAATTTTTTTCTCCGGTCCTGCTTCTTTATAATCTTGGATTGTTTGTCTGAGACTGATATTTAGTAAACATTAAATTATCAGTGTTGCATATTCTAGTCCAAGAGAATCACATTCCCACAGAGTTTAGTTTGATCTTTAAATAAAGACACCTGAATCAACAAGCCAAGTTCATTGTATTTACTTTAATAGCATCTAGGTGTGTTGAGTAGGAATGAGAAACCTGCCTGACAGACTTACAGACAAACCTGTTACACACGTCACTCAAACACAGAAGCAGGAAACAGGAATCAGCTGAGTTCTGGGAAACAGAAACTCAAGTGCATTTGAGCTGTTGTGTCTCTGTATTCATACAGTAAAATGGCAGAAGCAAGAATTTCTCAAGCTGAGTTCACGTGTCCAGTTTGTCAGGATCTCCTGAACGATCCGGTGGCTATTCCCTGTGGACACAGTTACTGTAAGAGCTGTATTACAGGCTGTTGGGATCAGGAGGATCAGAAGAGAGTCTACAGCTGCCCTCAGTGCAGACAGACCTTCAATCCAAGACCCGCTTTAGCTAAAATCACAGTGCTGGCTGAAGTGGTGGAGAAACTGAGAAAGACCAAGCTCTCTGCTGACTGTTACGCTGGAGCTGGAGATGTTCAGTGTGACGTCTGTACTGGAAGAAAATACAAAGCTGTCAAGTCCTGTCTGGTGTGTCTGAACTCTTATTGTCAGAATCACCTTGAACAACATGAGAGTTTGTTTAAAGGAAAGAAACACAAAGTGACTGATGCCAGTGGACGACTGCAGGAGATGATCTGCCAGAAACATGAGAAGCTTCTTGAGGTTTTCTGTCGCACTGACCAGAAATGTATATGTGTGCTGTGTGCGATGGATGAACACAAAAACCATGGCACCGTATCAACTGCAGCACAGATGACAGAGACACAGGTATTTAGAACACTACTGAGATATTATTAACATTGTTTGGCTTGTTTATATTGGCACCCGTATTAACAGCTTACAGCATTCGCACCGCACACGGCAGCAGAAATGAACAGCAGCTGCACTGCCAAATCTGAAAAAGCTTGGCAAACCTTTGTCAAGATAATCGTTCATAAAATTGAACTTGTTTAAGCAACAGAAAATAATGGAGTGAAATATTCAAAAATAGTTTGAAAACATATGTACTCTTTCAGTCAAAATGCAAGTTAAATACACTGATGAAGGTCTAAGTCTGTGTCAGTTTTATGATAATACTCATACTTGCAGTGTGAAGCACGCCTTATGTTAATTCACACATGATTGTAACCCATCATCCCTACTCGAGATTGGACCTACAGCCATTTGTTATCAATTTAGATAAACTGCTTCACCCCACATTTGTTAAATTTAATTGTTCATAGTAGTTTTCTGTGACATTTCCTATCATCTTTTCTCCAGTATGAGCTGAGGGAGACTCAGAAGACGCTCCAGCAGAGAATCCAGCAGAGAGAGGAAGATCTCCAGCAGCTGAGAGAGACTGTGCAGTCTCATAAGGTGAGTCTGGAGAAGAAGAGAAGTTTGTCTCAGTTTCAATTCAGACTCACTGAAGCCTGAATCACTGTGCGTTTAATTATCACAGTAATTGTGCCAAGTAAGATATGATCCTGAATCAAAATCTTTTGTCCAAAAATATAGACTTACCCCTAAACATAACCCTACCCATACTTTCTTCCTAAAATCAGTGGGAAATTATAGCTGATTAAAAATGGTGCACCTAAAAAAAAGCACCTAATGCTGATCAGAAGCCTAAAACAGATATTTCCTTTAAAAAATGATAGCTCAATGCTGATTGGTTGATTGGAGTGTTGTTCCAGGATCAACAAGGATGTTGATCCTGGAACGAGTAGCACTTGGTAAAATCATGCTCACCATGTTTAACAGCGCTCTGCACAGACAGCAGTGGAGGACAGTGAGGAGATCTTTACTGAGCTCATCTGCTCCATTGAGAGAAGCCGCTCTGAGCTGATACAGCTGATCAGAGATCAGGAAAAGCAAGTAGTGAGTCGAGCTGAAGGACGACTGGAGCGACTGGAGCAGGAGATCAATGGTCTGAAGAGAAGAGACGCTGAGCTGGAGCAGCTTTCACACACACAGGATCACATCCAGTTCCTGCAGGTAACACACATCTAGTAGATCGTGCTGTCACACGAGACAGAGAAACACAGTCTGTGTAATCAAATCGATGATAATCGCTAAAAAAGGTCTGTATATTCATAGCCTTTGAGCTACTTTTGATCAGCAATTCAACTCTTCAGTGAGAAGACATTGATGTGCTTGAGCTGTTAGATGAACATTTATATTCTAAGCGGACGTTTCATCAACCAGACAATTGTCTAGAAAGTTCAGTGCAAGTGGCAAATATTAGAGTCTGTAGCTCTAATCTAATTGAAAGATTATGAAAAGAATTAAACTGATGCTGCAAAACCTCTGGATTGAGGTAAAATACTAAAGATTGGTCAAATCTGACATTGGTGCAGGTTAATGGGTGAAGTGTGCAGCTGATGGGTTTTGATTTCTGTTTTCTGTAGAGTTTCCAGTCTCTCTCAGCTCCTCCTGAATTTAAAGACGTAAATGATGATACTTTCGGTTCTCTCTTCTCTTTTGATGCTCTGAGGGAATCTGTTCATCAGCTGAGAGACTTCTGCAAAGTGGAGCTCCAGAAGATCTCAGACAGAGGTAAAATCCTGGAGACTCATCTGCTCTCAGAAATGAGTAGTATTTTGAAGCCCTAAATATGTCATTAATTAAACCAAATTAACCCATTTATTTTATTTGTCTCAGTTACTACTACTGCAGCTCCCTCTGTGTGCTACACCCAGTCTCCAGCATTTCCTCAGATTTCTCCAAAAAAAAAGGATCTCATAACTCCTCCTGCAGCAAAGGTGAAACCTGTAGAGGAACTCAAAGTCTCTGTCCCGGTGGTTGCACCTGCTAAATTATTTTCTTTAGGACTGTCTGGAGATTCTGCTAAGAACACCGGCACTGGTGTCAGCTCGAAGAGCTCTACCAGATCTCCAAAAACAGTTTCTTCTGGGTTTGGATTGAACAATGCTGAAGTGACATCTGCTGGCTCTGGAGCTCAGGCTGAGAACAAAACTATTAAAACAAATGCACCACAATGCAAGAAAGTGTCAGCAGCTCCAGCAGTCTCATGTGACACTGTCCCCTCCAGCACTAAAAATAGTACTGCAACACCACAAGAAGGACTGGATAAAAAAGATGGACAGTGGGATTGTGACACTTTCCTGGAAGGAAATAAGGCTACATCTAGCCACAACATTTTGTGTGAAACGGCAAAACCAAATATGGAAAACAAGATCTTTCCTGCTCCATCAAGTTTCTCTTTCACCTCCAGTTGTGGTAGTTCTGTCTTCCAACCTGCTGTGACAGCACTTATAGCCAATCCAGGCAATGCTCTTCAGTTCAGTTCAAAAACTGATAATGTATTCTTAGAAGGCTTCAAGATTGAGTCCTCTACAACTGAGGCTGAAAAGTCTTCAAACAATTCAAAATTTTCATTGCCCATGCCAGTGCCCCTTGGTGTATTCATGTCTGGTACTGCAAAATCAGAAGCAGAAACATCCGACAAACAGTCACAAAATGGATCTACATCAGACCTCCTCAAAAATGTAGCTGAGGTTCACAAAGAAAAAAACAAAGTGGCAGCCCCAAGTTCCTCAGATCAGTCTGTGGGTCACAATAATAGTCCCCTCAATACTGGTAAGCAAGCCTAAATCTTTTAGTTTTGCCATTCCTTTTGTTATTAGGTTTGTTTGAACCTCAACAACTAGCAAAAGCAACATCAAATGCCATGTTTGGGTGTTCTGGGGAACTGTCAATCAAATGAAAGATTTCTCCAGTCATTCAGTACACTTAAACTCTTGAAAGTTCAAACTCATTTTTATTTGCCTTTCCATGCACAGTATCTACAGTTTACAAATGATGCATGGTTTGTTACGATCAAACACTATTTGGCCGACATTTGGTGTAGCTTCACATTTGAGGTCCAGAGCCAAACCTAAGTGATTTTACTATAATTACATAGATCAGCAGCTAACCTGAGGTTGTCATGGCAACCAGAACATTGCATGCAAATAACTTAAAATGACTGTGCTACATCTGTTTAGTCTGCTATTCTTATGACAAGGCACAATTCTAAGCGAGTGTATTATATATATATAACAGACGAAGGTTGTGAAAGTGCAGTGAGGAATCTGAAGGCAAAGCCTTATGTGGATGGAGATAATGGAGCATCACATCAAGGTAGGTTGCTCTTAGGAAATGCATTACTGAGACTAGTTCAGGTATCTGGGCTCGATAGTGAGGTCTGGCCATTAGCTGGGACTGGCGACTGAACTATATTGACCCGGCCAGGTCTAGTCTTTGCACATGATTTTCGATCGTGCTAGTTTAAACATTCAAGCACATAGCTTTACATTTGTGGTCGAGAGCCAAACCTTGAAATGATTTTGCTATAACTACATAAATCAGCAGCAAATATGAGGTTGTCATGGCAACCAGAACAATGCATGCAGATAACTTAAAAGGGCTGTGATATACAGTGTGTGTATATATATATATATATATATATATATATATATATATATATATATATATATATATGTTGGCCCTATGCAGACAGGCATGATGAAAGAGGATCAGTGTCTGAGAGTACAGTACAGGGATACTCAGACAAGCTTTAAATCATTTGCCTGCTGAATGTTGTTTAGTGTATGACGCTTGTTTGCTCTGCAGGTTTTTCTTTTGGATTTGCATCTACAAGTTTGTATTCATTTACGGACTTCAAAACAGAGGAATTAGCATTTGCCAAAAAAGGTCAGTGCCTGATACTTGTCTTCTGCAAATAAATATTGTTTTTTTAGCATACGATAAATGCAATTAATGCTGACAGACTCTGATTTCTGATGTCTTGCTAGTGCTCAGACCTGTAGCCCAAATCAACAAAGCTCCATTTTTTAAATGTTTTATTTCATGATCTATCCATAATGTTTGTTTTTTGCATGTGTCTAACTTCGACTGGAAGTATTAATAAGAATTTGTATTATAAAAGTGCTAGTATATGTTAGCATACAGCTGCTGTCAGTGTTAATGTTTTTCAGCTCATATATATATATATATATATATATATATATATATATATATATATATATATATATATATATATATATATATATATAATAATTCTCTTTTTTTCTACAGATTCAAATTTTACATGGTCAAACGTTGGAGCCCAAGTTTTTGGAAGTGAACCTACACAAAATGAAGAAAAAGAGGAAGGCAATGATGATGATGATAATGATGAGATCCACTTTGAGCCGATCGTGTTTCTGCCTGAGGTGAGCATTTGCTCTAATGCTCTTAGCTGTTTTTTACATCCCAAGACTAATGTGATGTGTGTTTACGTGTCTCCTTCAGGTGGAGGTGAGGTCCGGTGAGGAGGATGAAGAGATCCTGTTCAAAGAAAGAGCCAAATTGTACCGCTGGGATCGTGAGTTCAACGAGTGGAAAGAGCGTGGTGTGGGAGACCTCAAGATCCTCTTCCACCCTGTGAAGAAGTGCTACCGTGTGGTGATGAGACGCGAGCAGGTGCTAAAAGTCTGTGCCAACCACACCATCAGCCAGAGCATCGAGCTCAAGCCCTTGAACACCTCTGCTAATGCACTAGTGTGGACCGCCACCGACTACTCCGGTACAAGTCTCACGCCTCAGCTCATATATATATCTCTCCTGCCGGTGTCCTCACATCTGTATGTTTGTTCACACACACAGAGGGAGCCGGGAAAGTTGAGCAGCTGGCGGCTAAGTTCAAGACTCCAGAGCTGGCCGAGTCCTTCAAACAAGTGTTCACTGACTGCCAGAGCCACATGTCGCAGACTGACGCCGCTCAGACATCTGCCGCTCAGATGCTTTCACAAAGGTCCAATCCTGTGGTGTTTTTCAACATCGCCATAGACGGTGAGAATGCTGGGAGAATCGCCATAGAGCTCTTCGCTCACATTGTGCCCAAAACAGCGGAGAACTTTCGGGCTCTGTGTACAGGAGAGAAGGGCTTCGGTTACAACCAGTCTGTCTTCCACAGGATCATCCCGGGCTTCATGTGTCAGGTGAGATCCCACTGTTATTGTGATACCTTCACTCCTAAAAGAAGCTAATTAAAAAATGAACTTAAAATTCTTATTAGTAGACATCTAATAAATAGCCTCCAGTAACTCTACCGTATGGTAGAGATGTCAGTCCATGGTAAATCTCAATGTAAATTCAGAGGACAATTTATAATAAACATTCCTTCAACTTTATTAGTATCTTGGATGAATTTCTTAACCTTCAGGATCCACAAAGATAAAGAATAATATTTATGCATCTGTAGAATATGCTATGTATTAGCTATATTATATCTTTTCAGACATATCAACCGTACAGTCACGCTTGATTTTGGATAATTATGCTAATAAACATTTGTGCTTTTGTCATATATTTTGCTATACTTCTGTTCATTAACCCCTACTCTATTCACAACAACATTATGGTTTCATCCCAACTTCACATCAGTCTCCGCTAATGTTTACGGCTGGTCTATGGTGGCCACAGAAAAAAAAGAAATAGACTAATATGAGCGTAGATGCCATTCTTCTTTCGATGTAACGATTACATGGTGTGTTATGTGGAGTGCTAATCTAAACTTAAACTGACAGAGTGTGTCTGCCTCCTGAACAATGTTAGGTAGACTGTTCCAGAGTTTGGATGATAAATAAGAAAAGGATCTGTTTTATGAATGATAGGGAGCCAGTGCAGTGTTGACAGAAACGGGCTAATATGGTCATACTTCCTGGTTCTAGTAAGGACTGCTGCATTTTGCATACTATTCAAATGAGTCTTTGTGTTTTGTCCTGCTGTCACTCAGGGTGGTGATATTACCAACCAGAATGGGACGGGGGGAAAATCCATCTATGGAAAGATGTTTGAAGACGAGAACTTCGAGGTGAAGCACACAGGGCTGGGCCTGCTGTCCATGGCCAATCGTGGCAGAGATACCAACAACTCTCAGTTCTTCATCACCCTTAAGAAAGCAGAGCACTTGGACTTCAAGCATGTGGTCTTCGGCTTCATCAAAGAAGGCATGGATGTGGTGAGGAGGATTGGAGGGCTGGGCACTAAAGATGGGAAACCCATGAAAACTATCACCATCTCAGGCTGTGGACAGATTAAGTGAAGTTTTATATGTAAACTACTGTTCATTATGTGTGAGATTGTTCCCTGAACTCTTGTGTAAATCAGGACCTGTGTATGCAATGGTTTTATATCTGTCCTGCTTGTACGTTAATAAAGTGCACAGCACTAGTCGATAATGAAGCTTATGCTTTGCAAAAAAAGAAGAAGAAATGGTTACGCTTTAGATTACAGCCCACAATTTACAGTGCAAGTAAACAGAATTTACAGAGGACCTTTTCTGTAATTATACTGTACCTATAGAGTACCTCTGTGTAGATATGAGGAAATAAAATGTCTGGGGAATAAAGGGGTTACAACCATGGAAAATCCAAATGATTTATTCTGTATTTTTCTTAAACTAAGGAGTATCTCTTCTGATATTATGTTGCATTTATGACCTAAATAAACATCCTAAACATCAGTAAGGTGTGAAAAATGCTTGTACATCAAATGAAATGAACTTGGCTTGGCATCACAAACTTGGCTTGCTTGAGCTTTTAGTTTTAGTCTCCTCTATGTTTGGAACTTCATTTGAGGAAAACTCTGAAGTATGTAATCTACAGTAGCTTATATCTGTATACATATTAGGTCACATTTAGTATAGTTGCAGTACAAGCTAAAACACAGATCTGTCTGTGTTGTATTTCTTCACTGCTACAAATAACATCACGGCTATTAAGAAATATTACTGCAATAATATAATTTAATTTGTTTTTCTGTCGTCACCATGCAACATCAATAAATTAAACTTTATTACAGACTTAAGGTCCAAAATAATAATAAATTATAAAAGCATTATAATAAATTAAAAAAGGTGCGAAATGCTATGGCAGAGTTATCTTTTCCATTTGTAGAACATTTCAGTTATACCTTTATTATTTACAGTATTTTACACTAATGAATAAATAAAAAATTAAAAACACAATGCAATTTTTGGAAGAGAAAAATAACAAAAGAAAAATATACTGAAAAAAGTGCAGAGCTGTGTGTGCAAAGACTGAAGATAAAAATCTTAAAAGAGAGTGATTTTGGAGGAGGATGAGGAGATGGTGTAGAGATGGTGAGAGTCATAGTGCAGGGATGAAGGCAGGATGTGGAGAAGAGATGGTGAGGATGATGATGCTCTGTCAGCTGAGATAGTGCTTGACTCATGGCACAGAACCAGAGCTGACAACCCACGACGAGTCGAGGAAGGAGTCAAGACGGAGATGTAGTGGGTGCCGACATCTGGGCGCAAAGAGATGGAGACGTAGCTGAAGGATCTGAAGGCACAGGCATCTCTCGTGGAGCCAGAGTACCTGAAGCTTACAGCGTGATTCATTCCCATGTAACAATCTCTACTGGATCATAATAACCCATTAAAAGCTTCCCAGGCTTCAGTCTAATATCAAATAACAATAGAGAGAAAAACAGAGAAGAACAATTATATATATATATATATATATATATATATATATATATATATATATATATATATATATATATATATATATATATATATATATAACAAAAAGTGACAAAAAGGGTTGGTATGTATAGAAATAAATATTTCATTTTAAAATATCACACATGGATTTTATTAGAGTTTTCTCTAAATGTAGATTGGTGGCCACTTTTAAAGTTAATATCATTTTTTTGTAATAATTATAAATTATCAATGTATTTCTGAGGTCATACCATTTGACGTGTAGACCTAAGATTACTTGATCATACCCTAAATAGGTCAAATTATCTCACATTTTAAAGAGAGTTACCAACATTTGCATGCAGCAGATAGTTTCTATGTGATATCATCATGATCTCCTAGCAAATTATTAACAAATAATGAATAGTGACACTCAAGAAATTGGACTTCACTTCCATAATTAATTATAATATTCAGAACAATGGAGCTCCATTTAATTTCATTTATTATTAAATAGTACTAATGTTCAGTTATACCAAACTAGCTGATATGATGTTTTATTGATACATTTTGTTTGCTAAAAGTTTTTTTTACGGTTCCACCACAATGACATTTTTGCAATAATCCCAAATATTCTGTCAAAATTAAGTAAAACCAGACATTTTAGAATTGGTCCACAAAAGACAGAATTATGCAAATAATTTGCACATTTATTTGTAAATGTTAACCCTTCATATGGCGCACAAAAAAAACGAGCGTCACGTCACTGACCCACTCGCGTTTAATAAGGACTCTTATTTCGGATTTGGTTGTGTGACGTCATTAGGACGCGCCGCGATGCGCGGTTTGTTGTGAGTCGTTTAAAGAAAGGTTTGTGCACTTTATGTTGAAGTCTATGTTTTAACAAGTGATGTACAATTAGTTACTCATGATTGGTTTTGTAATGCAGTACCTGGCGTTGATGAGTTTGTAAGTGAACAGGGTCGAAGCTCAGTCAGTTTATGAGCAGAAACCGGTCGCGGTCCAGCAGAGACTGGAAGCAGGGCACGCGGACGACCCCCGCTGGTCAGGACTCAGAGCTTTCACACACTTCATCGAAGTGGAATCCGTGTAATGTAACTGATCTAGAAAAATGAAGTAACTAACCATGCAGTGTGTGTGCACAGTTAATACTGTTTTATTGGTTTGTGTTCGGAGCTTGTGCTCTGACTGAGCCCTTGCTAGTGTGCACTTGCTAGTGCGCTGACTGTGAAGCTGGTTGAGACGCACTTTGAGGTTTAGTTTGGATTAAGTAGTAGTGTCCAAACACAGAATACATCCTGGTGAAGCAACAGACATCCTATTGTAAATATGACCTTAATTAAAGAGGAGAGTGAAGACATGAAGATCGAAGAAACATTCAGAGTGAAGCGGGAAGATACCGAGGAACAAACAGGTTGGTTTTTATTATCCTAAATTGAGTATAAAATAGTACAATAAATTAATAGAATAGATTTCTAGACTTAAATGTGTAACGCTGTATGCTCTTCGCTGTATAAATGAAGTAATATCTCACGTCTAATGAGCTTCAGAAGTTTACACCAGTTCTTGACCAATGCACATGTGCAGAACCTTCCAGTTCTGGTTTCATTCTTTCATTCATTGAATAGATTAGGAGAGGTGTATCACACTCCTCTCAAACCACTTTAAATTCGGTCCTGTTGAGTTACGTGGATTATTGCCACTGAGATCTGTCACGGATGGGGGTTTTGCTTCCTGTCACCACTTAATTTCTAGAGATTATCATCAGTTTGATTACACAGACCGGCTCCACATTTAATAAAACATGAAGCGTTTAATTTTATCATTATACATTATCACTCTATTCTCCTACACAATCTGTCCCAATGATGAACCGAAAGTCAGTGAATACTTGCCTCACAGAAATGATTACTAAATGTCATGGTATCGTCTTCAATCAGATGCGCTCTTGGTCACTTATCTATACTTGTGATATGTTTTTAAAAAAATGTACGGAATTAAGATCAAGTTCATGTCATGATCTATTCTGTCTAGGGTTGCCTACCATTAACCAGGACATCCCGTATATCTGGTTTAATTTATGTGTCCCGTATGGCCTCCCATGTCCCGTTTCTTGACTGCTGACCGCTGACTGATACGACAGCAGCAGGTCTAAACACTTGAATGATCATGACCCCTATCATCATCCAGTCTCAGCCACTCATGCAGTGTAAGTTGAGTAAATTAGAAATCGTGAACATAACTATTTGAGGAAGGCTGCGTAATCCTCTGATGGTCATTGTTCATGACTTCAATAAATTAGTTTTGGCAAAAACGAAGAACACGATTAAGCAGCTGAAGCTGTGCCTTGCATCTTTGAGCTGCGTAGTAGAAGAAGAATCCACGTGCCTTTCTGATTGTTCCCAGTGAGATTGTGTAAATGTGGAAGCAAGAGAACGGTGCACTGACCTTTGAGACACTCCAGCTGATATCACTAAAACTCCCCTCCTTGTGTATGTAGCTTAATGCAAAGTTTTCTAGTTTTTTTTTGTCTCATGCCTTCTCTAGAGCCTTGTTTAATGCAGTTAGAGGTTTAATGTGTGATCGGATCTGTTCTATGACCGAGTAAACGGGAAAAAATGCATGCATTCGGATATTTCAGATCGGGTTCAGGACTCATTCGCATGTGGCATTAGAAACATGGAGACAATTTAGACTTCACGTTTAATGCAGTCGGAGTGGTCTAATGTTAATGACAACATACGCAAGAAACATGGAGGAACGTGCAGTGGAGTCTTGGTTACCCATCTTGGTTACTGCGTGGTGCTAGAGATGGGCGATATATCTTATTGTTTCCAATATACCATTGAAAATGTCTCTTCTCGTGATAATAACAATAAGTCTAGTTGATGTAGTTTTGTGTTTAGCACTGCATCTCATGTCTCCGATGAGAAGAGAAAGGATGGCTGCTGCTGGTTGATGACTGAATTTGTGAAATGGCATCAAACCATTAGCAGATAAACTGGAGAACCTTATTTTTTCTAATAAACGCACAAGTTGCACGTAGTCTATTCAAACAGCTTCACAAGGTTGGGGTCTGTTTGCTTGTTGGCCAGGATTCAAAGGCCAAATCTACGCTTAAATGATGTTATTCGTCAGCTGCTTGGTAACAAGTTGTGATGCCTTTTGCCATTAAACTGGGGTTAACATTTTTGTTTCTTTCTTCACTTTAGAAATGATGCCATTGAAAGAGGAGAGTGATATTTTAACCGATATGGAAGAGAAAGATCAGTATGAGAAACATCACGATTTTATAACTAGAGATGAGTCTTTTAGTTGCTCACAGAATGGAAATACTTCCTCAAGAAAGATAGGAACAAGACGTTATTTTGCCTGCTTTCAGTGCGGGAAGAATTTCAACCAACCTGAAAACCTTCAAGTACACATAAAACTTCACACTGGAGAGAAGTCTTACGCGTACCCTCAATGTGGAAAACAAGATGGGAAACTTAAAGTCCAGATGAGATTTCACGCTGGAGACAGCCCTTTCACCTGTCAACAGTGTGGAAACATATTCACTCAGAAAGGAAGCCTTAACAGGCACATAAGAATTCACATTGGAGAGAAGCCTTACGCTTGCCCTCAGTGTGGAAAGAGTTTTGATCAACACGGGAACCTTAAGGTCCACATGAGAGTCCACACCGGAGAGAGCCCTTTCACCTGTCAACAGTGTGGAAAAAGTTTCAGCCAAAAAGGAAACCTTAGTTATCACATGAGAGTCCACACCGGAGAGAGCCCTTTCACCTGCCAACAGTGTGGAATGAGTTTCACTGTAAAAGGAAGCCTTACCAGACACATGAGAATTCACACCGGAGAGAAGCCTTACACATGTCCTCAGTGTGGAGAGAGTTTCGAACAACTTGGAAACCTTAAGGTCCACGTGAGGGTTCACACTGGAGAAAAGCCTTACGCGTGCACTCAGTGTGGAAAGAGTTTTGATCAACACTGGAACCTCAAGGTCCACATGAGGGTTCACACCGGAGAGAAGCCTTACACGTGCACTCACTGCGGAAAGGGTTTCGATCGACATGGAAACTTTAAAGCCCATGTGAGAGTTCACACTGGAGAGAAGCCTTACGCGTGCACTCAGTGTGCTAAAAGTTTCACTCAAAAAGGACACCTTGAGGTCCACACGAGAATTCACACTGGAGAGAAGCCTTTCACCTGCCAACAGTGTGGGAAAAGTTTTAGCCGAAAAGGAATCCTTGACAAGCACGTGAAAATTCACACTGGAGAGGAGGAGTTTAGATCCACACGGACTTCTTAACGCCCATAAGAATTCACACTGGACAGAAACATTTATATCTGGACAGTAATGGGAGAGTTTACAGTATAATCTATCCCTTAATGACTACATGCAGATTCATTTAAGCCTTCTAAGCTGTTTGAGTTCCCTTTATGAGCGTTTGGAACGGTTGTCAACACTTACTAGCTCTACAAATAGTTTTTTTTCAGCTTGTTGATGTTTATACAGACCCATCTCCTAAGCCACTGCACAAAGGAACAAAATATAACACACTAAATCAGTGCAAGTTTTTTTAATAAAGCTCAAATAATATATTTTTTTATACATCTGTTAGGCTACATTTATACTAGTGCGTGTGTAACTGCTGTAACAGTGCTGTTTCGTGCAAACCTCCGTCGATTTATTTTTACAACGTGCAAAATTTTCCGATCCGTGTGCAAGACCTTAAGTGTGCTCTAAAATTGAATCAGTTGTGAATCAGCAGTCGGTTTGTTTTATCGCACACTACGCTCAAAGCTGCATGTAAAAATTGTAATCGGTGTGGAAGTTCTTAATTGTGAGTTAAGCTGACACAAACTTCGCAGTTTTGTAAGTTAATAAAATCTTACTGTAAATACGTCTAACGCTGCTTCAAATGCAGCTTCTGTTTCCTCTGCAGTGAAAAGATAGGTTGTTGATGGACCTCTTATGTGAACAGTAAAATCTGCAAAAGTAAACGATTCTACTGCTGACAAAGTATGAACACCTGACACACTGCCCAATAAGTAGTTTTTGTCTTTTCCTTTACTTTGTTGTCAGAGTGTACCAGAACACATGTTAAACTCTCAAATGGCGGTGATGACCCTAGACCCCCGAAGGGTTGAGTTCCAAACTATGTCTCTTTTTGTCCTCTTGGGAGTTTGCAGGTATGGGTTACATTTGGTGCCATGGCATAGATGGGAGCGAGGTTTAGCGGGTTGAGTGCAAGTGGCACAGGCCAGTAGGGCCTGTCGCGTGTAAACCTCGCTCCCCTGATCTCAAGAGTCTACGCCAGAGACCACGGTTTGAATCACGCTTAGAGTAGCGCAGGTAGCATTGGTTACACATGTTCGTTTTAAGAGCACACATAGCTGAGATATAAGTTCTATACATTTTCCACAGATTCACTGATGAGCATTAGTAGCTTTCCATGATCACTGTTCCGACTCGGGTGACAACATTTAATTCCAGCGATATAACGTGGCCAAAACACTCTGGCAATCTGAAATTATTACGAACACACAATGGTGGCTTAAAATGACTTTTGAGTAAAAGCAGAATGTAAATCTTATGTATTGTCTGTTATAGCAGCTCCTGCACTGGAAATGAATGTTTAATGGTCTGTTGTTGTCTTTTGTCGGAGATGGTGGAAAGCTGGCTGTTGAAATGACGAGGATTTTGAAACACAAACACACCAGTGTAAATGTAGCCTTACATTTAAAGGGGCTGGGACACATTCACACTTGACAACAATGGTGTCTCACAGTACCATGAAACACTGGCCATGTTATTTCTGTGAATGAAAATTAGAAATGTGGGTCTTCTTTAAAAAAATATATATATAGAGTGTGTATGAAGCTCTAGCTCAATACCTCTCAGATATTGTTTTAATATCTTGTTAAAGTTGCCATTTTTAGGGTGTAAACCAGAATGTGCCATTTCTGTGTTATTCCCTTTAATCCTGTTTGGGATCAGGGTGAACCCAAGAGACTTTTCCTTCGTCCAAAAATATAGTTTCCTTCATCACAGTAACAAATCAGACTTGTAATGGTTGGGGTCAAAATGAAGCCATCAATGAATTAGACTCCAAACTCTCCACCATGACCAAGAGCTGTTCAAGGATGTCAGGGAAAAGATTGTAGACCTACACGAGACCATCGCCAGGCAGCCTGCTGAGATGATTCATAATCTTCTTCTGTTTGGGGCTCTATGCAAGATCTCACCTTGTGGAGTTTCAGAGATCATGAGAACACATATGTAGTGTGAGAGCGGCGGTGTTTGTCAGTCATGGCAACAGTAACTAAGGAGTGCGGGACTTTGTGAACGGTTATATGGTTTTTGCTTGCTTAATTTTAAGCACTTTTCATATTACAAAGAACACAATGTAGTTCATAGATGTGTACAGTTTTGATTAACGTTAAAACAGTGGTTTACAGTAATTTACAAAGCATTCTGTTTTAAAAATGTTTTCCTGTATAGACCATTTTGAATTGTGTTAATCTCTTTCCACACTGACAGCAATTGAAATAACTCTTACATTAATTTTTTCTTCCTCCTTTTCCGTGAGGAAGGCTTCTTCGTCTGAGGATTTTTCTCCAAATGTGAAATCGTGTCTATGGCCTTTTTCTTCCATTTCAGCGGCTCCTTCACTCTCATGTTTCAGTGCTATCGAGTCTTAAGAAAAAAACTAGGTAAACCTAGTTTAATTGCCCAAAGCAACAGATATTAAAAACCATAAAACATTAAATCAGCATGCACACTAAGCTACAGAGAGAGGTGTTACCAAACGTTGTCGCTTGAGGTATACTAAAGCCCATTAGGACAAGCCAGCTTCATTTTAGTACAAGGTGCTGTGGACTGATAGACTGAACTAAAATAGAGTTATTTGGTTAAAACAAGGAGACCTGAGAAACAATCAAACCTGACTGAACTGGACATGTTTTGTAAAGAAGAATGGTCCTAAATACCTTCTGCCGGAATCCAGACTCTAATAGGAAGCTATAGAAAGCGTTAAGAGGCTGTTATTTCTGCAAAAGGAGGATGCACAAAACACCGAGTTATTTTTTTCTTTTACGGTACCTAAATTTATGCACATGGCTAATTTGGTTTAAATAATTCTTGCACTTTCCATAACTCATACAGACTTTATTACACTTCTCAAACATCACTTTGTCTCCTATGTGATGTATTTTGAGTGAAGTAGCAAATAAAGTATATATCCTATATTGCTCTGTTTGTTGGGCTGCTAGACTATATTTTTGACAGTCAGTTTATATACATTAAAAGTAAATAACATATATTTGATAATAGGATTACATTCATTTCTTACCACTTACAATGATCTGCTTCTCTCTTTTGGTCCGTAAATAAATACTTGGTTCTCTTTAATGGACTATAGAATACAATAAATCAATACAATAACCTCACTCCATGCTGAAAGTTTGAGTGTGCTGAAAAGAATTACGCATATTTCAAACGTAATATTAAATAGCACCCTACAAGCTTCATGATGTGATGATATTTGGTCATGAGACACGCAAGAACTAATGAATTACTGTTTTAAATTTGGGGGAGTTTACAACAATAGTTTGATTGGTCAACATGATGCTACAAACAGCATTGTGAACGAGGTACTTCTTTATACGGCAGTGGTGCTATATAGCCAAAGAACTGCTGAAGGACCTTTTTTTAGAGTATTTATCATACCTTTGATATTTACAGGGAATGTGTGATAGTAAAATTTCCTTTTGTACTGTACATTAACCACTTTGTACTATATTTTGAGTGAAGTAGCAAATAAAGTATATAACCTAAAATATGAGGATTCAATTTAACATGCATGACAAAATTGCAACCATCTGGGTTCCAGTTGTTTCTTGCAAATTGAGAAAATCCGTATGATTTTTATTTTACTGTACATTTGGCATCTGTAAAAAGATAGCTCAGGCTGTTGATCTTATTAAACATCCGAAACATTTTATTTCCGATGTTTTGTGTTATTGAAGTCTAGATTGATTAACCTGTGCATTTCCTCATTAAACTCAAATAACGTAGGACAATAGCTATTATTTCAGTTTGTCAGTTCAAATTAATTTAATCTGATTACTTTTGCACATTTTTTGCATACATACAGTATATTTATTAAATTACACGAATCCAGGAAGCTGAACATCCAGAACATATTTTCCATTTTCAGTCTCTATCACCCCTTTCAATTGAAAAATGTAAATAAATAAATAACATACAATCATATTGAATGAAGGCCTGACCGAGCCATCGATCTGATTATAGAGAGATTCATAAGGCCGTTTACTGCAACCGCTCATATTTACATGGTGCAACAAAAGCCTCCAGTAAAATTAGTAACGAATACAAAATAAAACACGGTGTACTGACACCCGTTAAAATGAGAAGAAAATCCGGGTAACACTTTATTTTAATAGTCATTTTACTAACAGTAAGTAACTTTGCAACTATATCTCATTAGAATGGCAGCAAACAGTATTTTGATGGGTCCAAACTTTGCAAGTATATGTCAACTTATTCTACAAACCCTAAACCTACCCAAATAGTCTACTCTGAGTTAGAAGACATATCGCAAATGAATGAGAATTAATTGACATGTGGTTACAGAGTTACTTTAGGACTCTGTATTTAGAGCGCACTCAGCTCTGGCGTAAACGTAGCTTTGATTTCACACAGACACTTGCTTTCTGGTGCAGTTTAAACTTGCTAAACCACTTAAAGCGCGTTCCACACCAGTAACACAAATAAAGTCTCCCACCTGCGTGACTCTTCCTGTGTATCTGCAAGTGCGACGGCAAAAGAAAGGTTTTTCTACACTGGTCACAACTGAACGGCCTTCCTCCAGAGTGAATGCGAAGATGATTTTTGAAAGTGCTCGGCTTTCGAAACGCCTTGCCACACTCCGAACAACGCCGTTTCTTTCCAGAGCGAGTTTGCGCGTGACATTTCTGGTCTTTTCGATTTGTGAAAGCGTTCTCACGCTTAAGACACGCGTAAGGCCTCTCTCCGGTGTGAAGCCTCAGGTGAGCTTGAAGGTTTCCTTTAAATCTGAAGCTCTTTCCACAGTGAGGGCACGTGAAAGGTCTTTCTCCCGTGTGAACGATCATGTGGGTCTTCAGATTTCCTTTACGCGTGAAGCTCTTTCCACAAAGGGGGCACATGAAAGGCTTCTCCCCGATGTGAGTCGCCACGTGGTTCTTGAGGTCTTTCTTGTCGGTGAAACTCTTTTCACACTGATGACATATAAAACGCTTCTCTCTTGAGTGAATCCTGGTGTGCTTGTTTAAGGTCACCTTGTACCTGAAAGTCCTTCCACACTGCTCACACGTGAACGGCTTCTCTCCGGTGTGGATCCTCATGTGATACTTAAGATTTCCTTTCTGCGAGAAGCTCTTCCCGCACAGTTTGCAGGTGTAACGGTTTCCTCCGGTGTGAACTCTCAGGTGGATATCAAAGGACTCCTTATATGTAAACTTCATCCCGCACTGAGGGCAGGAGTAAGGCTTCTCTCCGGTGTGGATCCTCATGTGAGACTTGAGGCTTACTTTATGACTGAAACACTTTCCACAGTCGGGGCACGTGAAAGGCTTTTCTCCGGTGTGAACTCTCAGGTGATATTTGAGATTTCCCTTTTGCGAGAAGCTCTTCTCACACAGTTTGCAGGTGTAAGGGTTCTCTCCGGTGTGACTTTTCATATGAGCGTTGAAGGTCGGTTTATATGCGAAATCCATTCTGCACTGCGGGCACGAGTAAGGCTTCTCTTCGGTGTGAATCCTCATGTGAGTTTTGAGACTACCTTTATGACAAAAACTCTTTCCACAATCATGGCACGTGAAGGGCTTGTCTTCTGAGTGAATTCTCATGTGATTCTTAAGGTATTTGTTTAATCGGAAACTCCTTTCGCACTGCTGGCATTTGAAAGGCTTCTCTCCAGAATCCTCTCTTGTCGTTTGAGCTATATTTCGCGAGGAAGTATTTTCAGGCCGTGAGCGACTAGAAGATATTTCTTCAGTTATGAAAGCACGGTTTTCCTCCTTCACTTCATTGAGTACTTCCTTCTCCGCTTTCAACTCTACCAGTTCTAGGACAGAAAGAAACAAATGCAGTTGAACCTCAGTTTAACCTCAGTAAAGTATGTCCCTTAGAAGAAAACCCACGAATCGCTTTATAAATATGTTGCACTCGGTGAGCTAGACAACTCAGAAAGTAGAATACTGATATGATAAGTAAGCAGTAAAGGAGACGATAGCACATATCAGGTCACATGTTCTTAAGGCTCAATAGTGACTACAAAACACATCTAAATTAAATTTAATTTTACGCCCAAATGTGTTTTCTAATGTTACAGTTCCAAACCCCTAACCCTAACAAAAAAAAATTATGTTCATAAAGACTTTTTTAGAAAAGTCACTTTCATTTTTTTCTGATAGTGAAAAATCATTTGTTTTTGTACAAAGTTTCAGACAATTTGGCAGAAAGTATTTGCTGTAATGGGACAGCGAAAACAGAAACAGAAAACAAAAGTCCGATGAAGGAAACACATTTTGGAAAGAGGTTTTCCTCGAGAATATTTCTAAAATACAAAGTCAATTATTTTTTAAGCTGCAAAATCACAATTACTCATATAGAGGTTAAACAAAGCAGCGCTTGCTTGCCCTTTTGAATATCATATTTAATATAAACTCGTTTTTTTGTTATTGTATGATTTGCACATGTGGAAAATATTTGTTTTTGTCGATGTTGTTGGTCAGTAAATGAACATCTTCATGAATATTACAATGTTCATTTACACTTTGTTGGAGGTTTTGATTTACTGCCCATTTCTATTTTTGGTTGGTTTCTTTGATTTGTGCACTACTTTATTTTGCCTTGTCTATTGTTTAACACTTCGCTTAGGTTTTGTAGAATCGTGACTTTCACTTTAGTTTTGCCTTACTGTTATCTTATTGGTTTCTCATTTACCGTTGTTTTAATCTTCCTGTATCTGGCTGGACGTTTGACCTCCATGTTAATAAAACTACATTTAACAAGTGTGTGGTTTTAATGTATTTTACAATTATGTGTCATTCTTCAAAAATAAACAGTTCTTCTATTTAGCTAAAGATCAAATGACTAACCGGTCTGTTCCTCAATATCTTCATGTTTCACTCTGAAAGTGTCTTCAATCTTCAAGTCTTCATTCTCCTCCTTAATAAACGCCATCTTTTTATTCATGGCATGGATCTCAGTGGCTTCACCAGACGTCTGTCATGTTTACAATGAGAATAATTATCAGAAAGTACATCTCTAGCTTTGGTTTGGGTGATAATTAATGGCCTTAATGTAAAAAGCCAAATAGAGCTGCACAAGAAAACAGATCACAAACTAAATAACGTTTTCTTAAACAGTCCGTGAAAGTTTTCATTGTTGTGTTCTCGTTGTGTTCACACAGTTTCGACCCGCAGGATCGTACATGTGCTGATTAGAGTGCTTTAAATCAGTAAATCATTGTGTATTTGTTTGTTATTAATAAAAGGTCAGGGCCGAATCAATAACGATAAACTGATTCAAGAAAGAGCGAGACGAGACGTTACTGGATGCGCCGTATTTACAACAAATATAACGTCCATTACTGTGACATAAAACATCACTACGTTACATTCAGTGGTAAATAATTCATTTTCAGCGTGTGCAAAAATATTGATTCGAGTGTTTATATTGATGAACACGCAAAAACGATTAAAAACAAACCTTGAGCCGAGAGGAGAGCGGCGCAGGCGTATGACGTCACGCACCCAGCCCAAAATTAAAGTCACAACAAATGTACATTTAAGGGTCAAATTTAAAATTTTTAAATGAATATAAATAATAATAATAAAATATTAAATGTATGTCATCTTTTATGCCAAACAATATTTACAAACGTTTATCAAAAAATTGTGTAAAACAATTAATTCAATTGAAATAAAGAGACACAATCAGGAAGAACGAGTCTAAATGAAAACAGCATCAGCATCTTTGCAAGGCACAGAAAAGCACAAATAAATAATACACACAGGAATATATTTACATATATATACAACTGGCATTAATGTCAATTGACATTGTAATATTGTAAATGTAAAGTTTTGAACATAGAAATATGTTTAAAGTGTTTTTCTACACCTGAACATTTAGATGAATCTCCTTCATTTAAAAAAGCTCACACGTTTATTTTACTTATACACAGGATTGGACAGTATGACATAATGCACGATCAATTATATAATTTATTTATCATTTAATTTATTAATTTAAAAGATCTGTTACCAAATCTTGTGTTATGAAAGCAGTTTGAACAGGGTTGCTATAAATGTTATAGTAGTTATGAATGGTTATGGTGATAAATGCTACATCTACATATTGTACCGTATGAATAAGTTAAAGTAAAGCTGGCTAGAAACAGAGGAGGCTCCGTGTTTTTATTTAGAAAAGTAAAAAAAAAAACATATGTTTCTGAAACGTGAAAGCCTTCAGTGGATATCTTGAGTTATAACAGAGCTAAGAGGATATCTTATTATTACGTTAAATATTTTAAAATATTTATCTTGTCTTTGATTATTGTTATTTGCTTTGATTATTGTTTAAGGGCTATACTTAAAAAGGAAAAAAAAACACAATGTTGTTTTTCTATTGAATTAAAGGAAAATAAAAAATTTAAATAATATTCTTTATTGTTTTGTGCTTCGTGATAAAGAAATGTGTTTGTATTTATATATACATAATAAATATACACAGTACAGACACATGTAGTGTGTAAATAAACATGTTTGTAAGATTAATCGCTAAGTGCAGAATTATTAGGCAAATGAGTATTTTGACCACATCCTCCTCTTTATGCGTGTTGTCTTACTCCAAGCTGTACAGGCTCCAAAGCCTACTACCAATTAATCATATTAGGTGATGTGCATCTCAGTAACGAGAAGGGGTGTGGTCTAATGACATCAACACCCTATATCAGGTGTGCAGAATTATTAGGCAACGTCCTTTTCTTTGGCAAAACGGGTCAAAAGAAGGACTTGACAGGCTCCGAAAAGTCAGAAATAGTGAGATATCTTGCAGAGGGATGCAGCACTTTTAAAATTGCCAAGCTTCAGAAGATATAAAGAATTTTAAGTGATATATGATATATATATATATATATATATATATATATATATATATATATATATATATATATATATATATATATATATATATATATATAGTATTCGTTCACTCCCTCTGATACACTATATATGGATTATTAAATGAGTGAGCGATTTCGGACACAGTTATTGATTATTAAATGGTTTAATTGTTTATCTATAATTTCCATGACGGGTAAATCCTTTAATCTCACAAAAGATGATTTTGTAGCAAGCGAACTATGCAAAAGCGTGAGTCCTTCCGGTGCAGTCAGTGTCCGTTTTCATTCACTCCTTCAAGTGGACTTGTGCAGGGAATAGTGAATGAGGGCGTAGCGGGCCCAGGACTTTTAATTTGTTTTGACGATGTGGCGTCATAAGGCTGCGCCGCGTAACGCGTCTGCGTTAGGACCGAAGAAAGGTTTGTTTTAAGCATTTAAAGTGTTTAAACGAATGTAAACCGTTCAAAAGACGAAACGTCGTTAAAAGGAAACTAGTTGTCAATTATTGGATCTTTAAGTGTAACATCTTAATGATTTATTGAATATTTATGAAGGTGTTTCGTAAAGGTCCGCACATGAGTAACAGAAACACAGTGTCTCGTTTCGTTTAATTTCTCGGGCACTGGCTCCAATAGAAGAGTTTCAACGCGTTCACGTCGCCCTCAACAAACAAAACACGAGAACGACTACAAACCCACACACTAGCTCTCTCTAGATTTTAGTAGTTTGTTGCTTCAGGTGTCAACATATGTGTAAGGTCACTCGTCTTTAGCTAAAAATGGAGATATGGGCACAACATACTTTTGTCTTTGTTGTGGGTTCACTTTATTATTATCTCGAATTAATAGACTAATTGTATATATGTGTATGTATGTATGTGTGAAATGCTTTTGCGGGGTGCATCATTAGGCCTGTTATCTTTCAGTTAAGGCTCATTTTGATCACTGCAAAGCATGTACTTTCTGAAAATATAATGTTAGAAAAATAATGTAGTTGATTATCTTTTTTAAGATCATTAAGATAATCAAATCAACCCACTTACTTTCAGGAAAGGCGTTTACAATAAACATACTTTTTTATTGTACATTCTGTGCAAAAGAATCCCGAACTCTTTAGGCTACATATAAACGGTGTTCCTTCACAATCAATAGTTAGTATGTGTTTCTCATCTTAAATGTGACTGTTTCTAAACACAGAAAGACTCCCGGTGAAGCGTCCGAGATCCACGTGAATGTTATAAAGATGGAGTTTATTAAGGAGGAGAGCGAAGACGTGAAGATTGAAGGAGCATTTAGCGTGAAGGAAGAAGATACTGACACACAGACCGGTTGGTTTCCATTCTCAAAGCCTAGTCATGTTGTCCTTCTGAACATGTCAACCTCTACAGGAATCAGTGATATTTCTGAAGGATGTTGAAATAAAGGGCTGATTAAAGAAGTTTTAGTTGATGCGTATGGGGTCACATATGAGGTTTTCTTGTGTGCTAGCATATGTGTACAGTTGAACACACAGCAGTTCAAAGTATAAGAAAGCTTAATCTAATTCGTTTTTCTTCAGAGCTAATAAACACATGACTACAGCAATATCATCTTGATCTGAGTTCTTTACTATATTGAAATTCTTTTTTGAAGGATCATACTTGATCTATCAGTTAATATCAAATTTGAGTTTTTTCAGATATTGCCATATGAATGTCTTATAATGTCTATAATGTATGTTGATGAGTGGGCCTTATACAGAGCCCTGACGCACTCTGCTCTTTTACTTCACACAATCAGACAGGTGATTTTTTTTTGCTGTGAAAAGAGTTAATAGGACTAGAAAAGAAGGAATTTGGTGCAATTTAATGATAGGACGTAATTCAGTGCGTAGTTGAGACCACACTAATATTTTAGATATAAATGGAAGATATAGTAGACAAGGGCCGTTTCTCAATATGCGTTCTTGTCTGTACTTGTTGACAGCCAGGTATCCCAGAATGCATTTCACACCAATCGGCGAGCGCTAACGGTGGAGGGGAAAACGGCAACATTACCAAAATATTACTGGTGTTGTGCCATGAAGTGCAATTCTAAGCAATTCAAGCTAGAATGTAGTTGTTTAAAACTTAATTCTTAAAGAGTTTATTAATAAAAATGGCGCCTATGTGAAAGTTTGCTGTGGTGGGCTCCAGGCGCTCAGCGCCCATGATAGTCCTTCTGACGGTTGTTTCTGTAGTGCTTAAACAGTAGGTTTGGCTTTATCTAATTGGAAAACTTTGGTTTAATCAATCATTTCTTCCAGCTCGTATCATTTTGGCTGATCACGGAGTTATGGTTTCTGAAGTATTTATTTATTAATTGAGTGAATTGTTTGCTTTTATTTTCGAACGCATAAGTCTTTTATACTTTTACAATGTCTGTTTTTCATTAAAATTGACATTTAACAAAAAAGGCAGAGTTGTGCTTGTGCTTTCTTTTATTACAGTGAAGATAATCAGATATATGTGCACGTTACCTGAAGCACTTAATAATGTTAAGATGAAGAAAACGGAAAGGCATTGGTATTTGATATCATTTTGTTTTATTGTAATGCTACGTGTTGCATGAACCACATTTTTGAGGCTAAATAATCAATAATCCCCTACATCCCCTACATTCTTGCGGCAATTAATACGTTTAAACGGAAGCAAAAAGACGCAGTGGTGTTTGATAACAATGCGAAGTTGCAAAGTCCGAACTACCAAGGATGGTATTGAGAAACGGCCGAGGTCACCTGGTGTTTGGTGTCCTAAAGAAAGTAAAGAGTATTCATTTTTGTTTTACGTTTCATGCCTTGTTTCACTTTAGACCTGCTGGCTCCTAAAGAGGAGCGTGAAGAACTCGATGAAATGGAAGAGAAAGACCGGACTGAAAAATCCACTCAGACCGAAAAGATTTCCTCACGGAAAACGTTTACGATGACCAAGTCGAAATGTTCCTTCGTCTGCCCACAGTGCGGGAAACGTTTCACTCAAAAAGCGAACCTTAAAGTCCACATTAGAAGCCACACCGGAGAGAAACCTTTCACCTGCAAGCTCTGCGGGAGGAGCTTCTCACGAAAAGAAAGTCTTAAGATTCACATGACAATCCACACCGGAGAGAAGCCGTTTGTTTGCGCTCAGTGCGGAAAGAGTTTCAGGTGCAAGGAAATCCTTAATTCCCACATGAGGGTCCACTCGGAAGACACCCATTTTAGATGTCATCAGTGCGGAAGGAGTTTCCGATTCAAAAAAAACCTCAATACTCACATGAGAGTTCACTCCGGAGAGAAGCCCTACTCGTGCCATCACTGTGGAAAGCGTTTCGTCCATAAAGTGAGCCACAAGAATCACATGAAGATTCACAACGAAGACAAGCCCTTCATGTGTGCTCAGTGCGGAACGTGTTTCAAGTACAAAGCCACCCTCAATGCCCACATGAGAGATCACACGGGCGAAACTCCGTTCACCTGCAAACTGTGCGGGAAGAGCTTCTCGCATAAAGGAAATCTTAAGACTCACACGAGGATCCACACCGGAGAGCAGCCGTTCGCGTGTGAGCAGTGTGGAAAGAGTTTCAGGCGGAAAGAAACCCTGGATTCCCACATGAGAGTCCACACCGGAGAGAGCCCTTACAGCTGCAAGGTGTGTGGGAACGGCTTCTCGAGAAAGGGCAACCTGAACACTCACATGAAAATTCACACCGGTGAGAAGCCCTTCGTTTGTGACCAGTGTGGGAAAAGTTTCGGACGCAAGGAAACGCTTAATTACCACATGAGGATTCATTTAAGAGAGAACAGTTTAACGTGCCACGAGTGTGGAAAGAGTTTCACGGACAGTAATCTCCTCAAGAAGCACGTAGTGATTCACATCGGGGATAAGCCTTTCATGTGTTACTTCTGTGGAAAGACTTGCAAAAGCAAATCAAACCTTGAGAATCACATAAAAGTGCACACCGGGGAGAAGCCGTTCACCTGCCAGGAGTGCGGAAAGGGCTTTACAGTGAAAGGGAACCTTCACATTCACATGAGAGTCCACACCGGAGAGAAGCCTTACAAGTGTCCTCAGTGTGAGAAGTGTTTTACGTATCCAAAAGACCTGAAACGTCATATGCAAATGAAATGCGAAAATAAAGCCGTGTTCTGAGTGTAATAAGGTTTACCAAGCGGAACGTTTCCAGAAACCGCCTGCACTTTATTTGGAGTCTTTGTGCAAAAGGCTTTAAATAGTCAATCAATTTAAAATATGTACGTGCACACAATACTTTTTCAGAACGTTGGTTCCCAGCCATATTCCTGGAGCACGCGTCTCTTTAGTCAAACTCCTGATTCAGCTCATTACGTTCAGAGACATGCAGCATGGGTTGTGTTGGGAGATCTGGGAATGTGGTTTGGTTTATTTTTGATGCCATTCGATACCTCAGACAAATAGTAGATCAGGCATGGGCCACTCTGGTCCTGGGGCCCGTTCTCTAAAGCGCATCTTTTTGGCTGTCTCAGATGAAAAAGTGCTGATTTCTGTGATTGAGCCGGTAATCAGGTGTCGGTAGGAGAGGTTTGTACAGCGGATCATTGCACATTTACTGACCGAACCAAGAAAGATCCAACATGAATTCATCTTATAAGATTGCCGAAATCGCGCAGTGTGTTTTGGGCATAACAGTTTGATTGTAGTTCATTTTCACTTGATTTTGAAGCTCTTCTTGGAGTTGCCGTCATGGCAACAGGTCCATAAATTAATCCTGTACAAATTCTATAAAGTGTGAATAAAAATAACTGGGAATCATATAAATATATTAAAAACAGTACATGTTTTATTTATTTATTATAACATGTATGTCGTTTTGTTCGCTCTGCTGTTTCTTTCTAAAAGGTTAGCTCCAACCCTAGTCAAACACACCTAAACAATCTACTTGTCCTTTTGCGTCATTGACACGTTATTTTCCTATTTAATACTGTAAAACTGCTTTGACACAATATGTATTGTTAAAAGTGCTGTAGAAATAAAAGTGCCTTGACTTGATTTGACTTCAAGATCACTAGAAAGCTAAAGAGGCGGGTGTCTTTGATTAGGGTTGAATCAACTTCCATCTTCTGTTACATGCCACATTGTGAAAGAAAAATTATGAATAAAATATTTTTAGTTAAAGAATGCCCAGGTAAACGTGTTTTTCATTTCTTGTCTTAGAGTTTATGGATTTATGGATTACGATAAGCTTAGATGAAACATTAATTGGAAGCATGCTAGGTCAATTGCAGACCCCTAGGACCAAGGCTGAAAAAGGACAGGGCTGAAGGCCCGTTCACACCAAGAACGATAACTATAAAGATAACGGTATCGTCAGTTGATCACACGCTCGCCTGCTTGTATATTTCACACATATACGCTGTTGACGTGTTATATATCTTTTTCCAATTCCTAAAACTAATAAAAACAAGCAAATGTGGTTTAACCCTTACATAGTCCACGACTTCTGTGCCTTGGTTTGATAATAGCTTTAGGGGCACAGTTAATCTGTGTGTGTGTGTGTGTGTGTGTGTGTGTGTGTGTGTGTGTGTGTGAATCCAGCTACCAGTGTTTTTGGTTAATGAGCATGGCCTATTCATCAGAGGCTGTTATTTATAAATATTTCATATAATTAAATCAGCACCAAAGCTCATTTATGTTGCTGTTCATGTAGCTGGTTAATCAAAATGTTAATTATTATTTTAATGTTTAATTATATGTGTGCAGGGATGATGGGCACAGAACCGATTGTCTTTTGGCTTTGGACCGTTGTTGATCTAATCATTACTATATCTGGCCACCTATCACATTTTTGTATCGTCCAACTCGCTTTAAGCATGCTTGTGTATATGTGTGTGCAAACATACAAAAACATGAATTGGACGTGTGTCAGCAGTTTTGCAAAATCTGCATATAAAAAAAGTTAGATAAAGCTGAGTTTTAATTTGTGCCATTTATGTTTCTTTAATTAATTTTTGTAATTGTGCATCCAGAGAGAACATGCATTATGATACCTGCTAGGTGTATTGCATCGCTGCACGCATGTATGCATATTCATGCACAAACTTGGAAACGTGGGCAATACATTTAAAATGACCTTTTCGTTTTTTTCTTTTGGCCTCTTTCCTCTTAAATCGTCTTTTAGCTCGCAGAAATAACATCTGCTGCTAATCATTTATTAGTTTGAATTATTAGTTTGATGCTGCAAAATACACAGCAACTATTGACACAATTTACAGAAAAAATGACACTGAAAATAAATAAATGGCACTAAAGCATGTTCAATACGTGGTGTTTAGCTTATCATAGTCCAATTAGACCAGTGCATATTCTCTGCATTGCTTATAAATGCCTATTTCTGCCTTGTATGGCAATCATTTGGTAATCTGGATCTCAAACATAAGTTCTTTTAAAAACAAAAAAAGAAAAGTCAGTTTTGAGCTCAAGTTAATTTTTTAAAAGTCTTTAATGCCAGTGTTATCTGTTAACTCATTATCTGCGTCAGCAACACTTCCAGACACTGAGAAACTTGGCCTTTGTTCAAGACCACTCCTCTACCCCCAGCTGGCCCACCTTTGCCAAAAAAACCTGGGCTGTTGGCCCAGAGGAAGCACAGACGAGACACAAACAAGCCCCAGAAGTAACAGTGGAAACGCAAATGGCCCTGGCAAGCCCTAGCACGCCCGCATTTGGCCCGGCAGTGGAAACATGGCTATTGACTGAGTTTTTGTACAGCCAAGGACAACACTATATTCTCAAAAAAGTATGTGCTTGTCTGCTAACTTGTTGGCTGCATGCAGTCTATCTTTAATTCGAACGTCGTTTAAATAAACAATGTGTGTCGAGGTTGATCCGGCCAGTTCTGCTCTTTATAAAACTGAAGGCCTTCCAGTTTCAACATGTGGCAAGCATCCATCATTACAAGCACCTTCTCAGCAGTCGCTCAAAGGTGAAAAAAGGTCTCATGCGGGTTGGCCTTTAACTGGCACTCAAGCTGGGTGCACATACTAATGTTGGAGGCATGTCTATCCATCACGATGCTCATGCAGCTCATCCAACAAATGCAGAATTAACACCTTCTGTGTGTCTGGTGACAGAGTGTTGGTCATGTCATAGATGAGCCTTCCAATGTTCTTGTGAGCCAACCACCATGAAAAAAGCCTCTGTGGCAACATATGTTTCATCTCCCATATCAACTAATCCGGACATGTTCTGTGTCTGAGGATTGTACTGAATGCGTTTCTTGATGGCCATGTCATCCAACATCAGAGTTACACATCCACATTTAGCAGGGTCTTTCTCTCGTCGTCTTTTCAGCATGTCCAACATCTTCATGTTGAGTCCATTCACAAAACTCATCCACCTTCATAAAACAAAAAGTACTTATTACACGTATTAAAGAGTTTCATAAAAGTGCAATCAATGAAATGAAGAACACCTCTGTAATGTATGTGGATTCATTTAGAACAAGCTAACTTGTCAAGTACTTTATTAAGTAGTCTCTCTTTCAGATCTTCATTTATGAGGTTCTTTCCCTTTAGATCCTCTAGAAGACCACGCGGCCTTCTTTGCCCTTCTTTTTAATTGTCAACTGCCCATGTTAATGAATCAATGTGCGCAGGTGTATATGCAAATGTGTCTGAAAACAGTGGCAGAGAGAAACAGATAGGATTGAATGTGGCCATATCCATAATGTTCTCAGTTGTTCTCGTCTTAACTAGAAACAATACTCACATTAGTCAGAGGAGGTTCGATCTCTTGGAAATACTGAGAACAGTCCACTGAGCAGCTCTCCTCAGCTTTCTTTAAGGCCTCTGTTTTCTTGGTTGCCACATAGTATTTAATAGTATTTAATGACAAGCTATCAAATCCTTATAATTTAGTAACAAAAAAAATACTATTTGTACATGAGGGGGGACGCCAAGATGGCAGAGATGTACGATCCAGCGGCCAATGAGGCGTCTAGGTGTTATATGCCTATGGCTTTAACAATGCCGCCATATGTTTGCATGTGTAGCATGGTGCATGTGTAGTTAACTTCCTTTCTGATGCCTTGCGAGAAAGTAGATAGACAACAATTATCTCCTGCTATGACCAACAATGTGTGGGATGGCCTCATCTCCAAGAACTCTGGTAACTATTTTTCCAATGAGGCACATGCAGTCATAGCCAAAAAAATTTCCAGTATTTCAAGTATTTCTCACAGAAAAGTATTGCATTGACACATATTTTGCGATACACGTTTATTCTCCTTTATGTGTATTGGAACACAAAAAAGGCTAATTTGACATAATGTCACACAACTCCAAAAATATTGGCACCCTTAACTTAATATTTGGTTGCACACCCTTTGGAAAAAATGACTGAAAACAGTCACTTCCTATAACCATCAACAAGCTTCTTACACCTTTCACCCAGAATTGTAGACCACTCTTCCTTTGCAAACTGCTCCAGGTCTCTCATATTAGAAGGGCGCCTTTTCCCAACAGCAATTTTAAGATCTCTCCACAGGTGTTCAGTGGGATTTAGATCTGGACTCATTTCTGGCCACTTCAGTGGCCAGCAATGGAAAAAAAACTTGCCCTTAATTAGGTGGAAAATGAAGTAAGCAAATTATAGAAAACACGAGGAATAAAGCGGAAGTGACAGCGCGTGCGTTGAAAGGAGTTACCTGCTGCAGTTAATGTTACATTTACTATTTTGTTCATTTGCTTTGGGACTATAATACATATTTTTTGTCTTGAACTGAAACTGGACATAGTAGTTTCAAAGTATTAATATGTTTTTGACTGAAAGATTGTACTAAAAAAAAGAGCAATACTGAAACTGTGTGTGTGTGTGTGTGTGTGTGTGTATATGTATCTATATGTATATGGTGTTTTCCCACTTTCTTTTTCTTGGAATTGTTTACATGCTGGAAACGTTATCATTGTAATTTTGGTTGGGTCTCCTCTATTTTTTCCTTTATTTCTATAAAAGTTTTTCAGATCTCAGTGAATTATTTAATTTTGATTCTTTTCTTCTTTTCCCTTTATGCATTACTGTTATTGTGTGGCTGATATATTTGTGTATCGGTGGTGTTAATTGACTGAGTTATATCTGGGAGAATAAATAAAACTAATAATGTGAATGTATATGATTTAACTGAATCTAAATTTGGAAGCCGCCACCATTACACCATGCTTTTCTGGGTGTTTTTTGAAGTATGTTTGGTGGAAGACCCAAGATCTCGGATGCAAACCCAGCTTTCTGATACTGTGCCCTACATTGCATCCCAAAATCCTTTGGTAATCCTCAGATTTCATGATGCCTTGCACACATTCAAGGCACCCAGTGCCACAGGCAGCAAAACAACCCCAAAACATCTTTGAACCTCCACCATATTTGATTGTAGGTATTGTTCTTTTCTTTGTAGGCCTCATTCCGTTTTCGGTGAACAGTAGAATGATGTGCTTTACCAAAAATCTCTATCTTGGTCTCATCTGTCCACAAGACGTTTTCCCAGAAGGATTTTGACTTACTCAAGTACATTTTGGCGAACTGTCTTTTTTTTATGTCTCTGAGACAGCAGTGGGGTCCTCCAGGGTCTCCTGCCATACATAAATGTCGTTGGATAGTTCGTCGCTGATACTGATGCATCTTGAGCCTACAGGACAGCTTGAATTTCTTTGGACTCTCTTTGGGGCTGCTTATCCACCATCCGGACTATCCTGCATTACAACCTTTCAGCAATTTTTCTCTTCCGTCTATGCCCAGGGAGATTAGCTATAGTGCCATGGGTTGCAAACTTCTTGATAATATTGAGCACTGGCAAATGTAGATCTCTGGAGATGGATTCCTCAGACGGTTTTCTTCTCCTCTTTCTGTTGTCCATGCATAGTGTGGCACACACAGACAAACAATGCAAAGACTAAGTCAACTTCTCTCCTTTTTCTGCTTTCAGGTGTTACTTGCCCCAGGTGAGTTTAAAGGAGCATTACATGCTAGAAACAATCTTATTTACCCACTATATTGAAAGGGTGCCAATAATTTTGTGTGACATTACGTCAAATTTGCTTTCAAATACACACAAAGGGAATAAACATGTTTATGCAATACTTTACTGTGAGAAATCTGGTAAAACTGCAGGGGTGCCAACAATTTTGGCCATGACTGTACATCTATATACCGTACTCTTTCAATGCAACTGTGACTAATCAGAATTAGGAGATAATTCCTCCAGCCTTTGCGTTCCAATCATCCACACCTTTAACACCTTATTTCTGGCATGTCTGCTCTAGTTCTTAATCCAATGAATTAGAGATGCGTTCCTCGGTTTCCATTATTCTTTTTGTAACCTCTGTGACCCCAGAATGAACTTCATTAATCTTAACACTAGTTTGCTTTTGCAGTGGTTTAAATGCATTCACCGTTACTAGGATTTATATCAGCAGGCTCACTGCCTCCATCGTCCTCCCATGATTTGTGCCGCTCTCTGGGTCTGAGGGCACATTTTGCATTTCATTATCTAATTTCCCATGACTTTTAATTATTTTAGACTGGACTATGGCATTATCTATTATAACAGTCTGTGCAATTTTAAATTATACTTGGGCTTCGTTAAAGATTAATTCATACTCGATGCGGAGGAGACAAAAAAAGTCACAACTTTAAGCCAATGCCATAATCAGAGAAGCAGCGCTCACTTAATTTCAGTTTTAATTAACTTTTACAACCTCATAAATTAGTTTAATTTTACCTGTGATTTAATTTCTATTATTATTTAAAGTGCCTCTATGGGTTATGAAAGATTCATATTGTGGTTCTTGGGAGTCACAAACAACAGGATGACACGCATGTAAGGTCAAACACTTTATTTTTACATCCAAACATTATTTTTAAACCGTTGATCAACTTTGCTTACGCTCCAAAAGCAGCACCTAGTGGCTAAGAATGAATTTACTTTTTCTTTCAGACCAATGCGAAAATACGTTTCCCCAGGTCTGTGTTCACAGCAAGTGGATGGGTGATCTACTACTGTTTCCTGTTAATGTGAGTCTGAAACTTTCTTCATTCGCTCATTTTAAAACTTTAACTTTGACATTCATTTGAGAAACCCTGATATAAAGTATAAGCAAAGACCAAATGACATCTTACACCTGCCAAAGAACATCCTGTGGTCACACGGAAACTCAGAATCAAAGACCAGGGGGCTCTTTTTATTATTTTTTAATTAAGACTGTGCTGCTGATTTCTGCAGTGAAGTCTGAACATTGTAGTTTTATGCACATTTAAAGGACGGTGCTTAGAGATAGAGACAAAGCAACCGGGAGATGACCTCAAAGTGTGCAAATGAATAGGAATAATATAAGAATATGACCCTTTCAACTCCAATCAGCATAATTATTCACATGGGACGGTGAAAGTCATTCAAACCAAAGACGAGGGTCAGTAATCCAGCTCATCTGACTTAAGGAAAGAGAAGACGTCAGAAACCTCATCATTCAGCTAACGTGATCTTTTTTTAAATGCTACATACAATGTGCGTTTTTACATCAGGATGAAGAATCAGCTAATCTTAAACAGATTCTTAAATTCTCAATCCTATCATGAAATGACATGTCAAATGTACAAGCAGCTACATTCTTTGAAGAAATGAACAATGCACTTTGTGACCCTGGAATAGATCGTTCACTTTTCTTATGCTGTCTTCTGGTATAAAGACGTGGCAGTTGGTCAAAAGGCACCAATAACATCACTAGTGATGGCATTACTAGTGCTGAAAAAATATAATGGCAGTTACCACCAGTCCTGGTCAGTATCATTATAATGTACATTAATAACTCAGTGATAACATAAACCTGACTATGAGGGTGTCCTGGGTAAAGCATTACTTGGATCTAAGATGCTGAACAAAAGGATGCGTGTTATTTTGTTATGTCCCATGCACTGTAGTACATTTAAATAATAACTCATATTGCCATGATCAACATAAATTAAGAGATCAGTTTTAGTGTATTGATCATTTGGTAATAAAAACAATAGGAAACACTTTATGAATCATTAGTCACTTTAAATGAGTTTATAAATACAGCTATAAATCTATACTTTCATAATTCTCTAAATCTGCTTTGTAATAACTTTTATGAATCAGGAACAAGGCATTTATAGATGTGTTTATAAACTGATTCACCAAATGTGTTGGGACAATATTTTATAAAGGATGTACTGACAACTACTAACGATTACTTAACGATTCATAGTGTGCAGTTATTACCAAGTGGTACCAATCAGTATTTATATTTAATAATAAAAAAAAAAAAGAGTTTGTGAATGTCCCTTGAACGGTTGTCCACCCTGTCATATTGAGGAACTGGCTCCCTTAAAGAAAAGGTTGAGTTTGCTTTTCCACTCAATCTGAATAAAATACGCCACAAGTGAGCTCAGCTAACGTGCTTCTATAGTCCTTGAATGTCGACACAGCGGAAGGGAAATTAAAACGAAATTCATGAGTACTCTGAGAGTTGAAAGGCTCTCCACGGTGACCGATCCTTCCTCCTCCACCAGGTTATGACCTTCCACCAGTGCTTCATCCAGTGGAACTCAGCAGATGACCAAAACACGATTATCAAATGAAACGCTAGATTCCTGAGGGAGGAAACCTCAAATCACACCAGCCTCATTCACTAGCGGCGTGAAAGCAGCTTTGATTTGACAGACGAGCATGTCTTCTGGTGCCATTTCAAACTGCCGAGCCATTTAAAAGTCTTTCTACAGAGAGAACAAGAATAGGCTCTCACATCTGCATGACCTTTCAGGTGTACGTGCAAGCGTGACGCCGAAAGAAACGTTTTGGCGCACCGCTCGCAGTTAAAGTGCCTTTCTCCAGAGTGAACACGGAGATGATTTTGGAAATCGCTCGTGCGTGGTTTCTTTTCGGAATGGCTTTGCAAATGACACTTCAGCTCTCTGAGATACGTGAAGCTCTTCTTACATTTGAGACACGCGTAGGGCTTCTCTCCGGTGTGAAGCCTCATGTGAACCTCGCGGTTTCCTTTGAGCGCGAAACACTTCCCGCACTGAGGGCAGACGTAAGGCTTCTCTCCGGTGTGAACTCTCACGTGGACCTCAAGGTTCGTCTTGTTTTTGCACGTCTTTCCGCAGTGATGACACATGAAAGGCTTCTCCCCCGAATGGACCTTCACGTGACTCTTGAGGTGCTTCTTGTCCGTGAAGTTCCTTCCACACTGGTGACACACGAAACGCTTCTCTCTTGTGTGAATCCTCATGTGGTGACTGAGTGTCACCGTGAATCGGAAGCACTTTCCACACTCGCCGCACACGAAGGGCTTCTCTCCGGTGTGAATCCTCATGTGAGCGTTAAGCGTTCCTTTGTGTTTGAAACTGGTTCCACATTGAGAGCAGGTGAAGGGCTTCTCTCCGGTGTGAACTCTCGTGTGGCTTTTGAGGCTGGCTTTCCGTATGAAATGTTTTCCGCACTCTTGGCAGGTGAAAGGGTTTTCTCCGGTGTGAATCCTCATGTGGACTTTGAGGCTTCCTTTCTGAGTGAAGCTTTTTCCACACTGTTGGCAGGAGAATGGGGTTTCTCTCGTGTGGACTCTCATGTGGACGGTCAGGTTTCCTTTCCTGTTGAAACTTTTTCCACACTGCTGGCAGGTGTAGGGGTTCTCTCCGGTGTGGACCCTCATGTGGACCTTAACGCTTGCTTTTTGACTGAAACTCTTTCCACACTGCTGGCACGCGTAAGGCTTCTCTCCGGTGTGGACTCTCATGTGGACCGTAAGGTTTCTGTTTTGATTAAAAATCTTCCCACACTGTTGGCAGGTGTAAACGCCTTTAGTCGCCGTCTTTTTAGCTTTCTTTCTGGACAGAGTCTTTTCAGTCTCGGACGAATGAAACACTTTTTCTTCGGTCATGGAGTCGTGTTTCTCATCTATTTCATTCAGCTCTCGATTCTCCTCTTTCAGCGCCACCAGGGCTAAGATGGAAAAATAAAATACATGAAATAACCCACAAAGCATCAAAACAAAATATGACATGTGACGCAAAAGGAAAGCAACACAATGTATTACACATCCTAAGCCACTCCCAGAAGCTCTTCTCCACATCGGGAACTTTTAGCATTCCTGAATAGCACTGAAGCCCTACGCACTACGTATCTGTGGACAAGCATTCCCACATCCAGGTCCTAGCTCTCCAACCATCACATCTGTTTGTGCGTAGAGACACCTCGACAGACACGGGGCTCCGTATCAGGTCCTTTGTATTTCTCTTAATGTTTACTGTTAGAAATACACTCATTCATTTTCAGTTATGACAATGATATCCAGTTTTATATGTCCTCAAAACCTCTTTCAGTGCTTTTAATGACAGGAAAGATTGAATGTAAGTGCGCCTCTGTGTTAAAGAACTGCTAAAAGTTTTTCTCTCTTAAAAAGTAAAAAAATAAATAAAACTGAGATACATTTCTTAAGCTTATTTATGCTCTTCAATAAATTTATTCATTTTTATTTTATTTTTCGTATTCAGTAAAACTATTTTTTGTGATTTAGTGCCCATTTATGTCACAGCCAGGCTAACTCGCACAGTATGTGCTGGAGAAGAAATATTATTTATAAATAAACTAAGTAAAACTAAAGTAAATTCACAACTGAGGTTGTTAGAAGACGTGAACACACTCTATAAATGAGGCCCCATATCAAATAAGAACACTTTCATTCTTCAAAAGATATATCCCTTTCCTAAACAGGATTATTTGTTTGCATAAGATTTAATGCAAACTATGTATTTTTTCTTATTTGGAGAAAACGGTCATATTTGGAGTTTTTTTTTTTACTGCCCCCCATGCCGTTATATAGATAGCATTTTTTTTTTTAATATTTAAAATAGGACTGTATTAAGATGACAGGGTGGACCAGCACATGACTGTGTGGACGGATAATGCAGAACAAACAAATAATGAAAATGAAGAATTTATTCAAATTCTAAAAATAAATAAAAAAAATATAATTACTTAGTCAATCACACTGGTACAATTCAAGAGACTCTTTTATTAAATAAAAATCTTGTTTTATTACCAAATGATCAATACACTCAAATTGAGTTTAACAAAAAAGAAGAAAAACTTTTTTTTATGATCTGACTGCATTCTACTCTCATTTAATGAGCACTGCATGGGACAAAGCAATAATAAATTAAAAAAATTTTAAAAAACATGCTTTTGTCATGAATATAAAAACCTAGCCATATAATAGTCATTTTTATGTTTAGTTTTATTGGCAAATGAGTTATTTACGGACAGAACACCCTACAAAGACACACTTTATAAAGGATCCAATGAACACCGACCTGTCTGTGTGTCAGTATCTTCTTGCTTCACTGTGAAGGCTTCTTCAATCTTCACGTCTTCACTCTCCTCTTTAATAAACGCCATCTTCACAACCCGAGCGTGGATGCGTGTCGCCTCATCGGGCGCTGTCGTGTTCGGGAAGAGATCGATGAACGGAGGAAGAACTTTTTCTGAACACGAGCTCAGACGTGTTGTCGTTGTACGTTAGGGCTCTCGTTGCATTTACACAGTTCTGAACAGCTGGTGTCGCTTGCGCTTCGGATCACTCAATCGTTTTTAAACGAACTAGCTCGGGCTTTCTGCAGCTCCTCATCGAAAGAGACCGAGTTCGCGTTCACGATAAATCGATTTACGATATATCGATTAGACGCGCTTTTTCGCGCGGATCTGTTTTACTTAGATAAAGCGTTACAATGTTATATTCGGTAATAACTTATTCTGCATTTCTTGCAAAAGCATACACGTATCCGACGGCACTAATTTAAACACTGTTTAATGGTAAAAACTCAAACCCTTCTTCAGATGAGAGTGTGGCGCAGACTTATGGCGTCACATCGCCAGATCAAAATAAAAGTCCTCTTCGTCTTCTTTATATTTTACTGGCTAAACGGTGTCTTGAGCATATACCATAGCCTACTGCGAATGCCACAAAAATGCATATAAAGTTGCATAAAAGGACATGAATAATAATCTACAGGAATCTGCATTACAGTAGATGCTGTCATTACAGTATGTGGAAACATGTACTTCTCTTTTCGTTGAAGAAAACGTGACTGTCATAGCCTCAGTGAGGTGCATTCATCCTTTAAGGAGCCTTTACCTTAAATGATCCCGCTGCAATCTTTACTTCTCTCTCCCTGGTTATCATGTGAAGTTTATGTATCATTTCTATACTCTGATAAAAGGCCATCAAACCAAGTACGTTCTAGCGGTCCCTTATCATCCTGTCTCTGAAGTAAGAGCTGATCCACCCTATAAAGCAGCTTCTTGACAAAACGAGTGACTTTTGACCAGTCTACCCTCGGACCAGTAATGTTCTGTAACCCTGTCTGTAATTCTCTTTTCAGTTCTTCTTATCTGATGTGCTGAAACTGAATAATTTACAGTAGTTTCAAGATCTCCTGCTGGCTTCATATCATAGAGCTTCATTCTTCTGGACACCCTCCTAAACTTATGGCAAACAGCACTCTTCTTTCTCTGATTCTGTGTGAGAAAATAGACATGGTGTGAGTTGCTAAGGGTTACCAAGGAATGTTTATTTGACAGTAATCATATTAAAGCGTTACACGTATATCTCTCCGTACGTGGCCCGTCAGGTATTATCAATATATGCAAGTAAGGAATTGGTGGGGTAACCCTGGGATAAATAGCGAAGAAATAATGAATTTGGACTGAATTTTAATTCAATCTTTGTGGACAAACATAAGCAAACTGCCCAAACGGCAATAAATAAAGATGCTAGGACAAGATCCAGACACCTCTTAGAGAGCAAAAAGAAGATTTGGTACCAAGCCAGGGGAGTACAGGACTTCTCAATGGTCAGTATAATTTTTTACAGATTGATCGCAAAGATCTCCAGACGCAGCAGCAGTGGGAGAAACAAAGAGAGGTCACAAAGGTCCAACCCCATCCATTCATAATCACGCTTTCAACCCTTTTAAACAATGCAAACCACAACACACACATCCACAGGAAGAAAGAAGAGTGGGCTGCACCATGTCCCCCACTCTGATGGAAACACAGTCAATCACAGCATGGGAATGGAAAAGCACCAAATCTCCTCCTCAACGGATAAAGATACACTTCCATAAAAGAGGTTCAAAGTGTTCAAGTGAAACAGCATCAGATACAGCATGTCCTGAGTCTCCATCCTAGAAAGACAAAGAGTCTCTAGCTCAGAGAGGCAGAAGACACCTGCTCCAGGGCCACATCTGTACGCTCCACATTATATTATGTGTTTACCTTGTTTTGATGATACAGAAAAAGGTTCTAAATGTTAGAGATCCCACCAGTCTTTCTTTTGTGATGTACTTATATCCACACCTGGATCCAGAAATCCTGCCGTCATTGGTGACTGGAGTACCCATCACTACACTAGTTTAGCCGATTGCTTATTCAACATAAAATATGGGGAGGTCGTGGCCTAGTGGTTGCAGGTTGGAGTCTCAGGTCCGGCAGGGATTGCAGGTGAGGGGAGTTCAATGTCCAGCGCTCTCTCCACCATCAATAACACCCTTGAGCAAGGAACCCCAACTACTCCCTGGATGCATTGGATGCCCACCGCTCCAGACTGTGTGTGTGTTCCACAAGTCATGTCGTTGTCCAAAATGAGCCGATTTGAAGGACTTTATCTCCACTGCTGAGGTCAGGACTTGTCTGTAGGGACTGGATCAAGCAAACAATTGTCTTGCAAGAGATGTTTTGATGAATAAAAATAGTAATTAAGTTGAAGATGAATAGCTTGCATACAAGTCTCCTGCACTCATTAACTTTATTACTTCTTTCCCCTGTGCTAATGTACTGTTTCAATACAAACATGTACCTAATATCTGAAATGTCTAATGAGAATTAGAACTACTACATCAGTGTTCATTTTGTGAATTTAATCTAATGGCAGCAGTGACAGTGTAAAAATATACTACCTATATTAAGCATACCACTAGAAATGTATGTGGGAAAATCGATCTAAATTTATATGAAGTTATGATGTCTGTGCAAAATATCACAGTTTCTATTTATATGGAGTGAAAACCTTTCTTGGCCAGATGTAGTGTTTGCTATTATAATTCGAAGCGATAACTGGCCTGTGCAAATAAAAGATATACCTCATATAATGTAGAGAATAAAGAAAACATTTATTATCTGCAACTGCGTGTTTAGCAATTATTAAAAAGCAAATCACTTAAAATATAGTGGCTTTGTGAATAATCAAAGAAAAATAAGCTGGAGTCCTGTATTTATCTGCAAACTGTGTAAAACACTACATAAATAAATCAATAATTCCAGTTAATAGATGTTTATAGGTCATCTTCTAATATGAGAGTGTGATGGTGAGGAGTCCTCGTTTCTCTCTATGCTGCCCCCAATGGACGAATCCAGAACTACCTGGAAAATTCATGAACTTGCTGGTGCTGATGAACAAACGGTAGAAATCTAAGAGACTGACAGCTGGAGTCAAATCTAAAAGACTTACCACGTCACCAGAGAGAAAACTCCCCTGAGGAGCAAAACTAGAGCACAACCCCACTGAAGATGTTGAGCCTGCATGGATTCCAGCCTTCCCTCAGTTCATTCATGGGAAAGGACTGGACGGAGACCACATCTCTTTACAGAAACAGAGAAAGGAACTGAAGGAGCTGAAGAGCAGTCTGGAGCAGCTGGAGAAACTTCAGCACGAGATCTCTGAGGAGATCTACCCAGTCTCAACGGAGAAGGAGGCAAGCGGCTTGGCTTTGACGCTGGACACCAGAAGAACTGTCAGTCAGACGGGTGGACAACAAGCTGCGTGTCAGCGGAAAGAGCGAGAAGAAGCAGGAGGATGGGGAGGACTGGAGAGTTCAGACGGGTGTTTGATCTTCCTCCAGGAGTGAATCCTGAGGCGCGTTTAAATATAAAATATATGTAACACACTGTTGACCAATTAACCAACTACATACATAAAGATTTAGCATTTATCTAAGATGGCACAAATTATTTTAGAGAAAATATTTAATTCTGCATAATATTTTATTTGCTTGATTATTGTTTCAAAACTATTTCATACATAATTTGGAAGTCTCCGAAAACAAAATACTGTATAAAAAGTAATACGGATCTGAAAAAATTAGTTATCCTGTCTCCTGCTCTAAAACTAGGAAATGAGACGCATACTCTCCAGACAGAAATGAGTAAATGAATCTGATTTATGATTACATTTTAAGGGTGTGCAAGCACAAATGAACATGGTTTGATCTCATCTCTCACTGCAGGCTGAGATACATCTCATGGGAGTTTTGTGAGTTTAATTGCAGTGATATGTCTTTGGAAGGCTCCAAAGATGGACTCTAAATGTGTATGTGTACATTACAAACTACATTTGAACATTCATTTGCAGGTAACATGATGAAAAAACAAAAACAAAACATTGTAAATAAAAAAAATGGCATATCTATAAATTCTATAATAGACACGTAAGATTCTTTTGTGGTATTTTTCTGACACAGAGTAGATAAAGTTTGCATCCTCAGTGCAACGGGTTATAAAACACAAATTCGTGACAGTCCAAAAAACACACTTGTAGTTTTACTGTAGAGAAACATTAAATAAGACATCGAAACCATTATCACTGAGATATCCACAACTATTTTGCAGCCATTTCTTCTTTTCCCTTTTACCGTCATCTGTCAAATTTATGTTGGCTTTATAATACTTATAAAGTCTGAGAGACTCGTTCCTTGTTCTCTCATTCTTCAGTGACGCTTCAGGAAAACAAGAAGAAAAAAACGAACAGAAAAATAGTCACTCTTCGTTCCCTTCTTCTTGCATTTGTTACACAAGAAAGTGGCAGAGTCTGGGTGGATTAGGTCATCTTTCCATCACTTATGGATCATTGTCTTACTCCGACCAGCCTGCTGGACATTTCCTGAACAAGTGGCTGTCCATCAGTTCTGTCATCCATTACATGAATTAAATATCAAAGATTTCCACTGTACTGTTGTTATATGATGACTAAATGCTTTTCCATAATCTCTCAAAAGTCTTTATCTTACACGAGAAGGTCTTATATATGACTTTTATGAGAACTGTGCATGAGAATGGTGGTCCTGTAAGGACCAGGGATAATAGCGTTACACATAATACTCCTTGTTTTTGTTTTTCTTGCTCTTGCTGACACTACTGGTGCCGTCCATCGCTTTCTCTTTTACAACCGTTCCATTTGACTGGGCTGAATTGCAAATGTAGTTGCGGCTCTCATCCACTTGGTACGATCCTTCATCGCGGTTGAGGTATTTGTACATGGCGTAAAGAAGAATGAGGATGCAAAGCGCGGCAGCAACGACGATGCCGACCACCATGCCTGTAGTACTGCTGGACTCACGGAAAACCTCCGACTGGTCAGGATAGCTCTTGACCCCGGGGCCTGTGGGGTTAGCTGAAGAAACACAAACACCTAGGGTCAGTCCGTCAGACATGTTTTACTGAAATTCACCAACTGGGACAGTATACAGTACGCGAGATAGCTCTAGCTTTCCCATACGAATGAGCTTTATTACATTGGTCCAAGTATTATTACACACAAATAAATGGCTAAATAAAATAAAAAAGTAGCTGACCTGTGCATGTTTACTGACACAAATGCTGCTGCTTCTGACTTTTAACTCACCTCCAGCATGAGCTAACTTCAAAATGCTCTTTCAGTAAAACATAAAGCTCTAAACGTTATCCTTGTTTACAAGACACCCCTCGTCTTTATGAATAGTAGAGAGGTCATACCAGCACCGTGAAAAATCAGTACCTCAGAAAACACTATTTGATTTATTGTACTATGGGTGTTCATGCAATTACATGACCACAGGAAACATCAAACAAGCAAAACAGGCACTATATGTCAATAAGGATTCATGAATGATACTGCAGATAACATCATTTATGATACTAACCAGCAAGAAACCCCAGACCATTTCCAATGCCTGAAACGTTCCAGTATTCCAATATTTGTTTGACAGCAAAATCAAATTGAGGAAGGTCTGGCAGTCTGCTGTGGTCTCTTCAAGTGCATATGCAGCCTCGGAGTCGAGTACCCACTTCCTAACAATATTAATAACGTCTGCACAACGAGTAGTCTTTTGCTCTGATCTCTGAGAGCTGTCCAGCTATTCAAGACTTACCCATAGAAGGCTGGCATTACACAAACCACTCTTCTCATTTTCCTCTAACGTGTATGTGCTTTCATTCCTTCTAACTACTAAAATTGTCACTCATAAAAAAAAATCCCAGACATAGTGCAAAAGAGGGAGTGTGTTTTTTCACAGAAAGAAAGCAATGTTCTATTCGATAAAAGGATTTGTCGATGGCAGTGTTTAAAGAGGTTTGAAAACGTTCGCCTGAATAAGGCCATACAAAATAGAGTAGAGGCTTCATATTTATGACTCACATGCTCTGAATCACCTTCAGATTTTTTTTTCCTTTCGCACAAGCTGTGTTTGACGAGAGATGCTGCCCTGCCTCCATCCTCTGTCAAATGTCACAGCAGGCGCAATCTCATCTTCTGACCTACCTTCATCTCCTGAAGTGCACCTGACAAAGTTGAAGCAGATGGAGGTGTTGTTGGGATTAAAAGATCAGTCGTTTTTGTGCAATTTCTGGCAGGCTTTTTAATGCAAAGTTTTCCGCACCAGCTTTTCTCTCTTTTTTTGCATTGTCGACAAAACCGTGGTTATGCGGCAAGACAGAGGACATGTTCAGAATAATGCAATAAATTTATTTAATATGAGATTTAATAGTATAATTAGTTATTGTAAATTATTACACCGGACAACCTAGTGGAAAGTTTTGATAAACATGGCACAATATAACAATAAAATTACAGGCCATTGGTCTACCCATCATCAGATGAACTTTAATACTTCACTAAGGATGGTCAGGTTCTCCCTTTGCTGTGTTCCACTTTACTTTTCTATGCCCTTTTCTGACTTCTCTGCGCCTCATTGACTCACTGATTATATTTCATGAGAGCCCACTACTGGTGGATCGTTGCAATGGGTCCTAAACCCTTGACCTCTGATTCATTATTCACATTTTTGTGAGTATTAATTAGTTTGATGCACCATTTGACATGCCAACATTGTAAAAAAACTAAGTTGAACCAACTTACAATTTTAAGGCAACCAGCTTCGGCAGATTTTTAACTTCCCAACTTAGAAAACCCATACAAAAATAAACTGAGAAAACTCAAAAATCTGCTAAAGCTGCCGAAGTTGTGTCGGGTAAAGGTCAAATAAGTGTTATTTGCTGAAACGTCAAACTTGTGGTATATAGAGCTGCTTAAAGTGCACATATGAATACTGTTTATATAAATTTCCATCCACTTGATGAACGCACTTGAAAGATGGCAGGGGGATTCCACTGCAAAATTAACTGCCTCAACTTGTGGAAGTCTTTGACTATTGAGGCATTTTGTGGTCAAAAGCAGCAAACGTATTTGCCAGAATGAACAGAAATGTTGACACTTCACATGCCCCATTTGAACAGTCAATAGCAAATACCTGAAGTAATTGCAGTCACTGATTCAGAATAAGCACCAGATTGTCATAGAAAAGTTGGAATTGATTTTACTTCACAGGTGGGATGCTGAGATAATGTTAAGCAAGAATGAACTGAGGAGCAGTGGGCTTTCTCTCTCGTGATAAGGGATCATCTGCTGGAAAAACACACCTTCACCACTGATAGGACTACTTCACCAAACAGCCCAGGCAGTAAATGGGCACATTCAGCAAGAATGCCTTATTCCTGTGTATGATGTCTATCAGTTTAAGCAAATGTTTTTCTGTCTGCCATGATACATCCTATAGAGTAAGCTTTATGCCTTTAAGACCTCAGTGCCCAGTTAGGAGCTTTTAGTAGATCACTAACAGCCTTGGCATCTGATTGTTACCAAATGAGCCTGGTAAGCCAGAGGTAAGAATAGATAGAACCTTCAAGGTATCTTGGAGAGGTGAAGTATCCAAAATGCAACATTTAGCTATTGGGGTACCTCAGGGCTCAGTACTTGGACCACTTCTATTTTCTGTCTGGATGGGAGTGTGATATTGATGTGGTAGTTTTGTGTCTTCCCCTATATTCTCCAGTTTATTTCTCAGTAGGATCAAAGAAAATAAGTGTGAATTACCTGAATATTACCTGAATATTGAGTCCAACTCCATCCGTTAATGCCCACTCACTTTTGCCCAGGCCTGCCCAAAAATAAAATTCTGCCTACGCCACTGGTTCTGTCAAACCTCTGCTGCTGAATCTGAATCTGGCTGCAAGATTAATCATTAACAAGCCGAAAAGAGAATGTCATATCGCTGTTCATCAATTTGCATTTTCCACCAATACCTTCTCGCAGAAAATTCAAGTATTACCTTAACTGCTGTAAGAATTACCTGCACAACTCAAACCAAACAGCCAGATGATTAATTTTACACTTGATCCCCTAACACTAGAACACTCTATTCTGTGTATCCTATTTCCCCCCCTTTTTTTTATGCAGTTAATTAGCCGTTTCTTATGCTTGTAGAGAGTGTGCTGCAGAATGTGCTGCTGAAATGAACACTGCTTGAGAAGGTTCACTTCTCCCATTGAATAGACTCATGTGTTCGAGATAAATAAGTGCAGACTTTTTGAATGTTTGTCTTTGTATTGTAATTAGTTAGCGCACATTGAAAAGAGTCCTTTTGCTATTATCATTTTCTTTCTTTCTACAACTTGTATCTGTATTTAAAACTAATGTATCCTTATACTTTTCTTTTGAAAAATGTTCATCTCTGTTTTTGGTTAGTAAGGAAGCAGGGAGAGGCTTATCTTGTTTATTTCTTTTCATTTACCTTTATAGATCATTTAGTTTATCGCCTAGTAGCAAGTAATTTTTTGTGTGTTGTTTTGGCTAAGAAGCTTTCCTAAAGATTAATCGCTTCCACCTTCTTTAAAACAAATAAACATTTTTGTATTTGCTATAACAAATGGTTGTCACATTTCTGGGGCACAGGATTGAAGAAAATCCGTCATTTTCACTATTCGTTTTTCTATTTGGTTATTTTTTTTTATTGTTCCTTCATCTCCCAACCTTAAAATGGGAAGCTGTAACACTTACATTTAATTATTATGAAAACAATAATAACCTCTTTAACATTAGCTCTATTCTATCTCTTTTCTAGCTACACTTTCTTATCATTTATTTGCTATGTGCAATGCATAAGAATAATCAGGACTTGTCACAACACATACATTGTTTCTCTTTTGTTGTTTTGATTTAGATAAAAGCATCTGCTAAATGAATAAATGTAACAGATGAAATACACGTTTTACAGTAACACACTGGCTCATAAGTTTACAGTATGAGTTTTTTTGAAATTGAGTTAGCAGCAATGTTAATGCACTTATTTATTTATTTTGGAAGATAGATGGATCAATTTTCCTGCTGCCACAGAGTCCTAGGAGAGATAAGCAGTTAGTGAGTCTACTGCTGTTAGGATGATGTGTGTTGGAAAACAGTGCTCTTTTATGTGAGAGAGGCACAAAGCAATGACTTTTTCTGACTCAGGCCTGTAGGAAGAAAATAGAGTAAAACATACAGCAACTGGCAAAACACCAATTCATGCCAGCTCTCCATAAGGGTTGGGTACTCTCATTGTGGACATACAGTATATGCCAAGTTATAATCATGGTGTGTTTTAAAGGTGACATATTATGAAAATCTAAATCTTCCAGGTTTTAAGTGTTAAAATCAGATCCCTGGTGCATCTACCAACCAAGGAAACATGAAAAATATTAACCCAGTAACTTTGCTTCAGTAAGGCTCTGAAAAACAGCCACTTTCTGTCCGTGACTTTCAGATGTGTGCACTCAAAATCATAACATATCAGAAGTTTAGAAGGAATATGGTTTAAAACGCATGATTTCAGCGAGATAAACATGACAATCAGAATTGAAAAGGGGGTGGGGACTAGCAGCTCATTTCTGGTTTTCTCCTACATACCTGTTTGCCCTTGTTTTGACCCTCCCTGTTAATTGACGACGTGTCTGAATAAAGCCCTGCACTTAGATCCCTACATCTCTCATCTTGTTGGCTCCGTAAGAAGTCCATGGGCTTCCATTTGATTGCCATCAGAGGTCACCCTCCTGTTATATTTACTTTCACACCTCACAGGCTGTTGCTATTCACCCTGGACTACATTTCCCACCATTCACTGCACTAATTGCACACATACACCAATCACACGCTCACCTGAATGATATCACAGGAACTATATAACACACAACCAGACCCTGCTATAGTTGCCAAGTCTCTCTCAGTTTTGGATTATCTTAGTATTGTACCTGGACTCGTGCTTGTCATTGGATTATGTCTCTCCCTTTGGATATTGTTTGCTGATCGTAGACCCACGCTTGCCCTAGGATTAATCTTGTGTCTTGCTCTCTGCATATCTGTTTGCTTATGTTCGACCCTGCCGGTGAATAAAGCTTTCGCATTTGGATCCGCTTGCCTCAAGTCTCGTCCATTATGTTACAGACAAAATATATAAACATTTATCAATCAGATTGAATTATTAGTTTCTAAGAATGAATTTATTAGCTAAAATATATACAATTTACAATGAACACATTTCTATCATGTATCCTGACAAATCTGTAGTATTTTTATCCAGGCTACCTCTGTATAACACTGGGAATAAAATCTCTAACACAAGATAAAAGGACTCTAATTGTCATGAAAGAGTGGTGGCAGCATTGCGCAGACTATAGACGATCTACTGCCATTTATAAGCATTTATAAATCAATACTAATTAGTGACTATTATCTTCATACAGGAAATGAAAAGCCTTTCTGATATTTTTAGATTAATTAATAGTATTCTTTTCTCTTTACTTCATTCTTCTTCTGTCGATGAGCAATTCATCTACAACCACAAGTTCAATCAACCTGTGTTAAAATTCCTGATGTGTGGGAAAACCACAGCACAAACAGCAGTAAAAACTAGTATATTTCAAATTCAGACACAGTGTTGCTGAAGAACAACCCATCTGTAGGGCTGAAAGACAGTCAGAAACGAAAGAAGTAATAAAGAGATGACTAACCTAACCCACCTGAGCTCGGCTCGCACGGGTCTATGTCCTCATCGTCGCTGGGGCACTCGGCAGACGCCACCAACAAGTCATCGGTAGTCTGCAAAACAGATGGGAAAGAGTGGATGAATTGAAGAACTATCACATCAAAAACTAAATCCACCGCCAGTATGGCTTTTCTTCTTGTCATTTTGTTTGTTCTCTTCGGCTCTTTGACTGTGGGCTGCTTCTATTCCAGACTTTTATTACTTACTCTTATAACCTGTATCAGTACTGCTGCAAATTTGCGCCAGGGTAGTTTATTCTGTCTTCCACAATATCAGTAATTAAGCCCAAAAGTATTTACAGGTAATTGTACTTGTACTGGCATTAACACTAAAAACATCATGAATATTGATGGGGTTTCACTGCAAAACAATACAAAAAAGAGAGCAAATATTGCCAGAGTTTTGCGTCAGAAAATGTTTCAGTGAAATACTAATGGGAGAGGTAGAGCAAAGAAATGATGGAGGTCAGCTAAAGGAACGAGCGGAGTGTCTGACCTGCTGGGGTTCACTTGTGCTGGGTTTGATCTTCTGGTTGGAGGTGCTTGTGGTAGTGATCTCCACGACTGAGGTAGAGGTTTCCGAGCGAGAAACCGTAGCGCTGGACTGTGGTGATATAGAGGACGACTGCACCTCCCCAACCAGCCTCACGCTGCCTTCGATGCGGATGTTGGGGTCTCCTTCCACGGCCATGTTAAAAACCTTCAAGCCGTTGTAATAGAAACCAGACATTTGGCCCTGGAAGGCACGGCTGTGGTCTTTTTCCCAGCCACCGATCTGGATGGTCATCTGGCTGTTGAAGATTGTGAGCTGACGGCCTGCAGGAGAACAAAGTTACTGCAACACAAAAACACGTAGTGCAGACTGAACAGAGACACAAGTGAGGGAGAGTGATGGAAATAATCACGCCCGAGGAAAAGACGGATTATTCAGGTACAGGGGAATGCAGATGGCCGACAATTTATCACGGCTGTAATGAAGGGATGCTTATGAAACACAAATAATGAAAAATAAAAGATAACAAAACAGTGGTATTAGGTTTAAGCTGTGGCAGTTTGCTAAAAGGCCTCTTTAACACAAGCCATCATCAACCACTAGTTTAATTCCTAATGAATTTCAAACTGATTAAAGCAAAAGAGGGAGAAGGGATTTTTTTTCTCCTATTGTCATGGAGTTGAAAACATATCCATGGTAGACATTTACAGCTAACAGTCAATGTGAAGGTAGCTTAATTATTCTACACACTTCAAGATCTTCTGATATCAGTGTTGTGTAGGTGACGAGTATAATGATCAAAGTGTGTCCCATAAATGAACAATAACAAACATGTCTGCCTTTTAGCAAGATGAGTTGGATTGGATGCAAAGGAGGTCATGAAACAAAGAAAGACTGAAAAATAATTCTATTAAAATCAAGAAAAACATCTGTGCCTTTCATTTAAAAGATGAAATGATTATACATGCACTTCAAAGATTATTTAAATTTTTTTTTCCAGTGGATATTTTGTCATTTTAGCCACACGTAAATTTTTCTTAAAGGGACTCAAATGGCAATTAATAGTTTTTAAAATGTTATTTAAATGTGATCTATTATTATACAGATAATTATCGCTATGATTATTATGAGTATTAAACATTATCTATTTATTATGACAAAAAGGTGCACAAATGTACACATTTACTCATGCTACAATTTGTCAATTCATTATATTAACACAATCATAATTTTAACTGGAACATTTTATGATTTATAAGTTTAAATTACATTTAAAAAAAAACTAGCTTATTCAAACCGATCTACAGTCCCTTTAACCAAAATTTATGACATAAATTAGTTAATACAGATACATTACTAAATAAGTTATTACAGTTTACATTTATCTATTTAAAATTCATCCTTTAATTAATCTACATGTTTAAATTATAGCTTTAGTTCACATTTAAAAATATACTACTTAAAACGTATTAAGTTTTATCAGTGTTTTTACCTTTGTCGAGTAGCCAATCGTCAACTACTCGACCGAGTCGATATGGAATTCGCTGTCTAGCGATCGCCAGCCGTTCACTATCAATGTTTCCTTTAAAGTTTAAAGAGACATTTCATTGGTTACAATCCAAAATCAGTGGGGAACTTTAAAACGTATTTTTTTTGAGCTGTTCAAATGAAAAGATTTTAAATCTTATGTTAGATATGTTACACTCAATTTCAGTTTACGCACTGTGTGTATTTTCAGTTTAGTGTATTTTACGTTTGCTTATAAACCCAATGCAGAATTTATACAAACATAAGAAGTCTTATATAATTGAGATTTGCACCAACCATCCTGTTTACATCGCCTTGATTCCTCATATATAGTGTAGGCTTCTTGATCCTCATTGACTGTGTCCCTCAAACACAAGTGTGAAAAGCTGGATAGCAACATCATGCACTGACTGTTGGAAGAATTCGAATAAGCAAACGATGTAGAAAAAATGTAAAGGACGAGCAGTGGCTGGAAATTTGTCCATAAGGATCTCAACTCCATAAATTAAGGACTTCCACAAAACATATAAACAGTCACTGGTCACCGAGGAAGGAAGATACACGGTACATCAAAAACCAAGGGGATGTAAACTGAGCAGGATAATCTTTTTTACGTTAACTATTTATTGAATTATTTATGTAGACACAAGTCAGGGCAGTCCTAAATTAATAATGCTATTTGTACGACCTCTTTTTGTTGTTAAAACGGTAAGCACTTACACACATCCTGTGCACATTACCTATATGATATAACCACAAGATAAATATACAGGCTCTGTGAAACTCTGTGAAAATCATCTTCTGTTTAATATTATTAATACCCAATAAGAAGTCACATTACACTAATATAATATACCATCAAGAATAGCAGCCCTTTGATTCAGAATAGAAGAAGAGATTGCATAGGCTCCTTCAGTCTCCTCGCTGAGTGTTAAGTCAGTGACATGAATCTGATCGTCTGTTTGTTCAGCTGCCAGTCACTTCATAGCAGGTGCATCTCAGTGGAGAAGCCCAGAGCCTTAGAGGGACCGGATGAATGTGATTTCGAGGGGCCCCACATCAAGAGCAGACCAGAACCTCTATCCACACCAATGCTCTATAGTGTGGTGTATGCAGCTAATGCAGATTAAAAGGAACCTCTCGCTTACGCGTGTGACCTTCCCCGAGTAGGAAATAAGATTTTGAAACAGTTTGTGTACTGCTTAGTTTTTACTATGACTATGTAATACAGAGATTTACTATTGTCACATTTCTGTGGGCATTAAAAGGAAAAATACAATTATATTTTGTATTTTTACACTGTAAAATGTAATTTTATCAAAACAGAATCATCAGTGTTTTTACTTTTTTTAACATTTATTCCAAAATAATAAGAAAAGGCAGTAAAAATACAAACATATTTTGCTATTTTTTAGCCTTACCAGCTGGAGTAACCGTTGGACAGAACTACTTTATAAATACTAGTGAATTTTACACTTTTTCATGTAAAATTTTGCAATACTTCCGTTGATTTATTTTTAGAATAGCACATTTAGAGAAATGATCATAGAGAGAAATAATCTTTGTATAATTTTTTTTGTACAACACATAAATAAATGTTTGTGCGTGTGCTTGTGTGTGTGTGTGTGTGTGTGTGTGTGTGTGTGTGTGTGTGTGAGTATTGGCTAGCGCCAGCTGTACACTCCCTGTGTGTGTATGTAGCTTATTGGGCTCATATTCTGGTCTCATCTGGTCTGGTTGCTTCTGGTCGCAAACGACTCATAAAAGAATAGTAATAATAACAATACATCACCGCATGCAACAGTACAACAGTTTAGTTTTTACCGAGCAAAAACAGAGATAAACATCACTAGTGGAAAAAAGTCAATGCATTAGTTCACGTAGCATCAGCTAAGACCCTATGTCTCATTTTCTTATTGGCAGAAGCTGTTTACACAAACTGAGAAATCCGTCTGGTACCAGCTGCCGGGAGCGAGAATCGCCAACCAGCGACTCACCAACCCAAGCTTTTACAATCCTATTTGTACTCTAAGTGCAAATGACAAATAACTTTTATTTGCAGTTAAAGGTGGCATATCAGGAAAATCGAAATTTTTTTCTACCAGGTTTTCCGGATGCATTTACCAATCAAGAAAACCTGAAAAAGATTTCTTTTAGTAAGTACTCGCATGCCTTTGACTCCGTGACTTTCAGATGTGTGCACTCAGAAAACCCTAACATGACATAACTTTTATTTGATTTAAAATGCACAATTTCAGCGTGATAAACATGACAGATGGTTTTAGCAGGTACGAGCTGTAATGGTGCAGATCTATTCTAAAAACAAAGGGGGCGGAGAGTAGTAGCTCATTTGCATTTAAAAAGACCGCCTTTCCTGCTAATAACACCTTGCAAGTATGTCAACATTGTTTATTAAACTTACCTAGTCTATTCTGAGAGTTAGTACACATGAAGTTGCAAATGAATGAGAATTAGTTGACATGTTCTTAAAAAAGTTACTTTTAGTTAGTAAAATATCTCTTATAGTTAGTAGAATATCTAAAGTGGACTGTCAAAACCTTTATGTTTGTTTGCTTTTTAGCACGTACTGCAAATAAACTCTTGTACCAATTAAAAGTTTGAAAGTGAATTGAAAATAGTATTTGGAGAGGCTTTCTATTTTGTAGCATTGGTCTAGCAACAGTTCCAGAAAATGGAAAAATTCCAACACATTCAGCTTTATTTTCAGTGAACACTGAACAACTGATAAACTGCCAAGTACAGGGCCATTTAGTGCATTGTGTCCACACAGAGCAGGACAGGATCATAATAATTAAAGCCTTGACAGATCTTGGGCAGAACTTCCTCTACAGATGGAGACGGCAAGTATCGCAGCGGATTTTAATTATCTCTTCATCCCTGGAAAGCCAGACTTTCATCAATGTTTTCTTATTGCCAGCAACAATCAGCAGACACTCATATGTATACATCGTTTACTGTGCCTATTTAGCTTTGTAACCTTGGTTGGCTTGTTGAAACTGAGAGATAATTCAATCTTGATTGAAAATGTCTTGCTATAAAACAAAGTCTCATTAAACCCGTGATGTGATTCAAAAACGCTGCTGACACAATACCATTAAAAGCAAACAAATCAACAAAATCGTAAGGAAGACATTGCCTGACTAGTTAACGGTCTGAAACTGAAAGCACACAGCAGCTAATTTCTGTGTTCTTGACTGAAAAGAACAGAGCATGTACAAGCGATTTGAGTGCTTGAAAAGACAGTCCATTAGAACACATTTATCTTCACAGAAAAAGGAATATACACTATATTGCCAAAAGCATTCACTCACCTGCCTTGACTCGCAAATAAACTTAAGTGACCTCCAATTCCTAATCCGTAGGGTTCAATATGCAGCCCTTTGCAGCTATAACAATCAATCAATCAATCATTTTTATTTATATAGCGCTTTTAACAACACAGGTTGCGTCAAAGCACTGAACAGCATAAAGTAGAAGAATACGCTGACAGGGATGTATAATGACGAGAGTGAACAATTTGTTATTAAATGAAGAGACGGTCTCTGAAATCAATTCGACGTTAAATCACTAGAAGTTAAGTGTCCCCAACAAAGCAAGCCAGAGGCGACAGCGGCAAGGAACCAAAACCCCATCCATACAGAATGGAGGAAAAAAAATCTTGGGAGAAACCAGACTCAGTTGGGGCCAGTTCTCCTCTGACCGGACGCCCAGCACTTAACTTCCAGTTCATAACAGTTTGTTTATGGTGCACAGTCATGTTGGAAGAGGAAGGGGTCAGCTCTAAACTGTTCCCACAAAGTTGGGAACATGGAAATATCCAAAATGTCTTGGTGTGCTGAAGCATTCAGAGTTCCTCTGAATGAGGGCCAAGCCCAGCTTCTGAAAAACGACCCCACACCATAATACTCCCACCACCAAACTTTACACTTGGCACAATTCAGTCAGACAAGTACCATTCTCTAGGCAACTACCAAACCCAGACTCGTCCATCAGATTGCCAGAAGGACAAGCACGATTCATCACTCCAGAGAATGTGTGGTGGCATGCTTTACACCACTGCATCCGACGCTTTACATTGCACTTGACGTATGGCTGCAGCTGTGAAAACCCATTCCATGAAGCTCTCTGTCCACTGTTCTTGAGCTAATCTGAAGGCCACATGAAGTTTAGAGGTCTGTAGCAATTGACTCTGCAGAAAGTTGCCGACCTCTTCGCACTATGAGCCTCAGCATCTGCTGACCCCACTCCGTCAGTTTATGTGGCCTACCACTTTGTGGCTGAGTTGCTGTCCTTCCCAAACGCTTCTACATTCTTATAATACAGCCTTCAGTTGACTGTGAAATATTAAGGAACAAGGAAATTTCACGACTGGATTTGTTGCACAGGTGGCATCCTATCACAGTTCCACGCTGGAATTCACTGAGCTCCTGAGAGCGACCCATTCTTTCACAAATGAGGCCATGAAATTGATTGGATCACCTGATTCTGATTATTTGGATGGGTGAGTGAATACTTTTGGCAATATAGTGTCCAAAGATTCAAAGATTAAGTCCAAAGATTCAACTGTGTGTGAGGTGGAGGGGAACATTTCCAATTCAGTATACCGGAGTCTAATCTTCCTAATAATTACATGTGAAAACTAGAAGTGCTTGACTCAGTTAAGCATAATTTAAATTTTTCTGTTCATAGCAGAAACATTGAATGCAGACCCAAACGTGCAGTATTCAGAGACAAATTGATGTGAACTAAACAATCATCCAGTAAGCTTCCAGGCAGCTCAGGCAGGTGTTGTTAGGGTGTGAAGTGATGTTCTCACCTGTGGGGTAGCGTTCGATAACAGGCAGATCGTCCACCTGCAGCGTTGCGTTGCCACCACTCCTTGTGAACTTCACTATATGGTACTTTCCATCATTTACAAACTTTGCTTTCTCCTCAATGTTGATGTCATCTGTGCCCACATTGAATATAGCCACAATGTAGCCATTCACCTGGAGGACAAACAAGGAGAAACAGGTAGAAAGTTGAGGTTGAATCTTTGCCCTCTTGTACATAGCTAATAATGAAGTCTGAGTGGTTGAAATTAGTGTTCAGTATATAAAATTAAGTCATTATAATCCTAAATTGTACAGATACTTGCATCAGTTTATCAGAAAATGTGGCCTGGTCTTCATCTAAGTCACAGTTATTGTCAAGTCACCTTTATTTATACCCTTTTTACCCTTTTAACAATACAAATAATCAGAAACATCCTCTACCAGGTCTGTCCTGTAGCTTTCCTCCCTACAGCTTCTATTAAAGTGACACTATTATGGGTCATTATAGCTTTCATGTAGTGTGTAGCACAGCTCTAACTGAATGAAAACATCCTGCGAAGAATGAAATCTGAAAGTGTACCGTGTATAAAGTTATTGTCTCTCAATAGCAAGAGATTCATTAACTCCAATTCATTAAAATTAGTTGTTTGAAATGAGTCGTTTTTTAAACGAGTCATAAGTCATGTCATGCTGATGTCAACATCAAATATTAGCATAATAGCATACCATTTTTTACTCTGAACGAAAATGTACATTCATTCTTTGCCACTAGGCGCCATTTTGCTGTACAAAATGCACTGCACTAACAAAACACTGCTGGAAATGAATGGAAATAAAAATTGACTAATCACCACAGATTAGCGTCATGCAAAAGAGGGATTTGGAAAAATGAATCGTTTAGTGAATTTTTGGGAGTCACTGAGCAAATAAGCTAAACATAAATGCATATTATAACAACAAAAGTGTTTTGGATGTTATAAGAACATTATTTAAAAAAATAATAATGGTGCCTAAGACATCATTTTTCTATATTTAAACTGCATTTTTCATTGGACATTTTTAAAAATATGTTGAAACTGTTATGATAATGTTATTTCTAAATGATTGGTGTAGAAGCCTCTCCTAAAAATCATCCTACAACATTATAATCGTGAATGTCATGGATGTGACACTTTGTCAGCTTTCAAAAGGCTAAGAGTCTGACACTACCTTTATACCGTAGATCTAATGAAAGCTAATGTCAACAGAAGGCTTATTATCTAGAATCTAAAGTATCAGAATTCATTAACACTAGAAAAGCCTTTTTGCATTCTAATAACTATACTGGCAACGTTCTGCTCTGCGCTACACAAAATAAACATCACTCCACTAACATTTAGTTTGTTTTCCTTTGCTCCCTAAGGGGTGGATCACTAGAAGTTGCATCAGTTTCTGCTCCGGGTCCAGCTTGAATCCCACTCCCACCTTTTGTGTTGCTTAGCGACTATACTTCAAACTACATCCTACACCAGCCTGACAGCGAGACACACTGCTGCCTGCAACTTCACAGTCATTACTTCACTGGATCTGTTTACATGCAGCCTCATAATCTCTTGATAATCAGATTGACAGCTCAATCAAACTGAAAAGTCTTCATGTAAACACCTCAGTCGAACTGGCCAAGCTTGATATGAACAAAATTCCAAACAGATTTGAAAGAGTGTAGTTATTAAATCTGCATGACGTCAAATGTCTGCATTTCAAAAGATAAATAAATAGGTTTACTTTTCATGTTCTTGCTGTTCATCATTAGCCACGCCGCAAAAATCGCCCATGCATGAGTGAGACAACTGTTAACAAGACTTAAAGAGCTTGCGGTCTGTCGTTCTTAGACACACGGCACAAAGAGAACAAAATCCAGTATATTTTTTGGAGGATATTTTTTTTGCTTGTGAGCACACCAATGTCACAGATGATTAGGGAACTGTGGAAAGTAAATACACGATTCATTGTGCTTTGCCAATTCTGTGACAAAGACAATACGTTTAATTAACCAGCAGGAACAAAAAAATCAAAACCCTACCAACAAAACACAAGCAAACTCCATCATGTATGACTTCTTTCAGAGGCATCGAAGACTGAATGTTGACACCAGTTTTTTAGGTGGGGCACCACATTCCAAAATTTTAGCATACACCCTGATATGATCCCAGTATAACAAAAGGAAAAACACACACAATGCAACAGCAAAATCCGTGTAAATTTTTATTCCCCCCCCATTTGTTTAGACCATTTTCTATATATATTGTACATAAATAACTACAAGGTCCAGCTGCAGTACAACCAGGACCACGCTGAGACGCCAACAGACCACTATTCTGGTCGCTTAAAGTTATAAATATATACTAGGATATGTATTCAGAATTATTAAACAAGCAAGACACAAATAAAAAAATAAAACATTCTGAATTTGTTGAGTGTTGTGATCTGAAGGCAGCTCAACATGACAGTGAACAGTTCTGAGAGTTCTGTTAGAGTGAACGTTGATGCCAATATTTCATTGCCGTTGTACATAGCAAACTTCTATAAAAACACACTTCTTCAGCGAGTGATTCATAAAGTGCAAGTAAGAGGCTACCTGATTTTATAGGTCCCCTGAAGTGCCTTGAAACACACAGCAGCGTTATTCTATGTGGTGACGTAAGTTCAAATAGAGTTTATATCTGCTCTGGCCAGAGCTGCTGAGCTCAGTGAAGCTGTATTTGACAGCCACCGTCTAAAAGATTAGCCCCTAGATTCAATATAAAACTCTTATTAAAACAAAATAGTGATCATAATCAGGGCTCAAAATGAATTTTTTGCTCACTGGCCACTGTGGCTAGTGGTTTTACAAATTTACTAGCCACTCAGCCTTGGCCACAATTTTCTTGTTAATTAAATTTTATATACATTTTCCCTAACCATATTAAATGCATGCATAATCTTTCATAACTAATTCTTACATTTTATTAATAATTTCACTGACCAATTATATTACCAATGTTACCTGTTACTAATCATATGAAATGAGCACGCAAACTTGTAACAGCATAATGTTGTGAGTTCAGTGTTTTAAAAGGTAGTCTATAATAAAATTAAATCACCAGCAGGTGGCAGTAAGTGACTATTTTAATCAACGAGTCATTGAAACGTTCAAACAGTTTGTTTAGATGGCTGTGTTACCCGCCACAGCTGAAAACCACCCACATTTTGCAGGTTGCCATCTGTTAATGTAAAGCCCTGATTATGTATTCTTACTCGTACATATGAATCGCTCAGTGCGATCACTGCTGTGGTTTGTGGGGCACATTCATTTGCCACAATCGAAAGCATATTTACGCTGCCTAAATCATTCCCTATAGCTTACATGATATTCACTGAACAGAAAATACTAACACTGAACAAGGGAAGTAAAGGTGCCAATGAAAGGGCATGAAAGTTACCCACTCTCTTAGAGAAGTGTTAACAAGTGCTAACAAGAACACAGTCTTGAGGGTGAGATAGCGATTCAAATCTACTCTAAAAAATGTGGCTCAAAAAATGTGGTTAACACCAAGCCTCTAGCACCACTGCTAGGTCCCATGGGAGGACACAAATCGTACTGGCAGCCTTATCCTTAATGCACCGCTGAGGAAGCGTATCACCAGGGGCTGTTTACCCACTGTCTTTCCTTCGAGCGGTGAGTGGTAAGCCTAAATCTGCCACATGCAAATACTCCAGAACTGTACCAACTGGGCAGTTAGATGGGTCTTGCTGGCGAACTTGAAGTCAAGAACCTTCACTTCAGGGCATAATCTTTCATCGTAGAGGGGAATCTAGATTGGAGAAATAACTCCAGGCGGGGGTGCAGAATGGCTCTCCCTTCTTGTTAGCGGAGACCAAACTTAACCCAGCCAGAATGGGGTTACTAATAGTAGGTGAAAACCGTCTCGGCATTGGGGGAAAATATGTACAGATGAAGCCTCGGCCATATATCTGTACCACAGCTGAGGGGACATTGTGAAGAGGTCCACCTCTGTCTGATCAAATGTTCTCTGTATCTGCTTCACCGCCTCAATGTCTTGACAGTACATCTCCTTCCACATTCAGGTGTCCATGAATGTAAAGTTCTCTCAGTCAGAGGAACTTGTCCTGGGACCACAGGAGGCTCTGGTATGCCAGCTTGTACAAATAACGCGGAACCCCCGTTGGTAGATTTAAGAGGTCTTAAGAGGACCGCTGTGTTGTCGGTGTGCACCAACACATGATGATCTCTCAGTGTTTCAGTGCTTGAAACATGTCTAGCATCTCCAGGCAGATGATGTGCCACATGGGATGACGACTGGTCCACAGGCTGCGGGCTGAGCGGTCACTCACGGCAGCTCCACATCTGGTGAGAGACTCCGTCGCTAACGAGAACTAGAAACACAAAGCTCCCAGCACTAGGTCCTGATTCAGAAACTAAGGGTTTCTCCACCTGTCTAAGGCTTGCACACATTGTCCTTGATCATGCGAATCCTCAGCCACCACTGTAGGGGTCTCCTGTACAACAGGCCAAAGGGTCACGTTGGACGCAGCTGCCTTCAGACCTAGCAGCCTCTGAAACTGATTGACAGTGAGTGACTGGTCTTCCCTCATTCTCTTGAATGAGTTGAGAATCATCTCGATCTGAGCAGGGGACGTTCGTGCGTGCATCGTTTTTTTTAATCCCACACCACGCCTAGATAACTGGTCCTCTGTATCAGAGAAAGGACACTTTTCTTGAGTATTAACTCCAAACATCTTATATAAGCTAGAATGACATCTCGATGTCTGATCACTTCGCTTTTAATGACTGAGCTAATATTAGCCATTTGTCAATGTAGTTTAGAACTGGAGTGCCCTGGAGCTGAAGTGGAGCTTGGGCTGCATCTAATACTTTCGTAAACATTTGGGGTGAAAGTGCTAGGCCGAAGGGAAGAACCCGATATTGATATGCCACTCAAAGCAAACCTCAGGAACTTCCTGTGAGAATGATGAATGCCTACGTGGAAGTATGCATCTTTCAGATCTATCGTGAAAAATTAGACCTGATTTGTGACACAGCTTGTTTCAGCATCTTAAACTTCAACTGGCTGACCTGTAAGTGAAGGTTCTTACCCACACTTCTGCATGTACAAACAAATTACCATGCACGTACAGCCATGTTTTTTATTTGTTACCATGTACAAACACTTAAGGTAAGTACCTTGTTATCACTCATTTGTCTATAGGTAAAAGATATTTACCATGTATTTACCAGGGAAGTGCACATACTGTCAAATAAAGTCCTACCCTTAATTTGTGCTCCAAAGATGAACGAAAGTTATACGGGTTTGGAACTGAGCGTGAGTAATTATTGACAGAAATTTAATTTTGGGGTGGATTAACCCTTTAATAATATGATTGCATACACTTGACATCATTGCATGATTACACAGTAGTAGTTAAATTCGCATTTTGTCTAAAAATGCCGTTCAGCCATGACTTATAATAGCATCTTGTACTTTGTTGCGTATTTATTTTTAACATGCATGTGAGTATACATGTTTTAGTGAAAGTACACATGGTTGGAATAATACCTAATGAACTCTTATGATAAAGGTTTATTCTTTAGGATAGAGAATGTAATCCATACAGGTGTAAACCACTGATACAACATCTAAAAGCAATTTTGAGAACAGACCTGCTCTGTTACTATGGAAACACAGTGACAGTGATGAGAGGAAGGAGATGCTCTAACACTGTTAAAAGCACACTCACCCCTCAAAAGTGCATCACACACACACATGCATCATAATAACTGCATGTATGATGACTTGATCACTGTGTCCTTTGAGACCAGAGTAAACTGGCTGCCGGCAGGGAGTTGAAGGGATGAATCGCGTGCCAGAGTCGCTGTGCTGTGAAGGGAGTTTGGGTCTATGTGCGTGTGTGTGTCTTGCGCAGCAGCAGGTTTCATAGGGGTATGTAATGTGATCTGTGTAAGTTCATGACAATGGGCAGGTGTTTTAATTGGTGTGCTGGGAATTGCGTGCGGCAGACTTCCCAGCGGAGCTGTGGCAAGAATAAACATATACACAACATGCTCTGGAAAACACTGATGGCTGACTGGCACGAAACACAGAGCAAAAAGCCCATGAAAGAGCCTTCAGATTAATTATCTATCGCACATGAGCACAAAACACTGATCATCAAGATGCAATAAAGCCTTAAACTGGAAATTTAACAGAATCAGAGCTGCTGCAAACACAACTTGAGTAATTACACTGTGGGCATTTGATTTTCTCAGGAAAATGGTGCTTAGCTTTGTACTGCTAAGCTTCAGTACTGCAATATACACACCATTCTGGATTAAAGGGTGACTTAGCTTGTGGGTCAGTCTACACTTCACACAATTTCCTCAGAGCATAACACCTGCCAACCACTGACCTGAGATAAACACGGCTGTGATTTCTATCGCTATACCATTTACTGAACAATCAAAAATCTTCTATTGGACTTCATCTGAAATCCCCAAACTGTTTGCTCAGGTCTGTTTTTGTCTTTCAGTTCTTCCCTTATTCCACTCCTTTCACTGAAACACGCTGCCTCACAAATACCCTAAAGGACGATATCCTCACAGCTGACTGAGCTTCTCCAGAATAACATCACACCTGACATCTCACTCACCTCAGGAAGAGCCACATGGGTATACGAACCCATACCTGTCCTTCCACCCTGTCATTCTCACCTATAGCCTCACTGAAGTTTATACTATTACCTGATTGAAAACAGTAGCACCTGATGCATGTTGTATACACACACACACACACACACACACACACTCAACCACAGTATGTGCTACATAACCTAGTTGAAAGCAATGGCATCTCAATATACCAGGTTCATGCAAAAAACAATGTGACAACTTGTCAGCATTTCATTAAGACACGCTGAGTGGTAAACCTTATCAACACTAAGCAATCACAATGTTTAGTGGCGTATAGAATAGTATAGACAATGACAATAAGAGCCAAGTCATTGTATTGAGACCTGATAGTTTATATATACGACTGTGCAGCCTGCAAGCAAGAAAATATTGGTTCTGTATTTCTGATTGAAATGTTCTGAGTGCCAGACACACTAGGAGCTCTGAACAGTTGACATGTCATCCTTTCTCCACACCCGTCCAAATGTGGCTGTACCAATATTACCCTTGGCAGGCCGCCAAAGACATGGCATCATTTCCTTCATCTGAACCACTGAACATGGCCAAACAGTGGTCTCTTGACGAGGGATGGAAGTCCGCTCACGTGAAGAACACACTTGAAACTGCAGAGTTGGGAGAGTGAGAAGCGTACAGGACCTGAGCCTGTGGGAGCTCATCAGTATAAACCTCCTGATCCGTTCCACTGTTGGGTTTTCATATTTAAATTGAGTGCTTCCCTAGAGCACAGTGTCCTGAGACTTAAGCACTCACAGTGAGAACAGTCTGTCTAGTTAAGAGTGGACTCAAGCAGATGACAACTCTTGCCTATCAAACAGCTGAAAGGGACCTCCTTCTTCTTGTCTTTTCTACTCAATTTTGTGAACCATATTCAAGACATTCTAGTTTTTCTGCTAAATTGCAGCATCTGACACTGCAATCTAATTAACCTGCATCCAGTTTACACCTCTTCAAGTGCTAGTGCTAGTCAGCAGCTCTTACCGTCCTGGGATTCAATTTGACCGGAGGATACAGCTGCTGATCTCTCTTTGACAGTTTCTCTTTCTCTGTCAGGATAGAAGGTGTGGGTACAGGTCTACCTATTTCAGCTTCAAGTTTAAGTTTCATGCATTTACGGTCACATTTCCCATAAAAGCCAGCATTGTCATAATTTATCAACCTGCAGATTGAAGGGTCAAAAAACACGACTTATGCTTTCCTTATCTTCCACAACAAATTGTCCATTTGGCGTTTCTGAAGGCACAGAGGTGCTGATAGCAATCTAAGGCTTGTAAACCAAGATGTGTGTACATCAGGGCTCTGCTAAATATCACACCTTCTGTAAAGTAGGTGAAGGTGTAACGGCTTGTTTCCACTGAGTGCTACTGGTCAGTACTGTGCGGTATTGTATCATTCAGGACGGAGCACCTGTAAAGTCAGGTTTATACTCGGCGCTTCCACACAAGCACAAAGGGGCACTCAGTGAAAATGAAGCGATTTTGGAGTCGGCAGTCACACGCGTTGAGTGCGTGTAGCACCTTTTTGAATGGCAGTGTGCCCAGCTTTTTTTGTAACTTCCCGTGCAGTGCTTTGCTTACAAAGATGCACAGATTCGAGAAGACTCTGGACGAACAGACATGTCTTCATTGGCATTTATATGAAACGGAAGCAGTTTTATCTAAATTTAAACTCCATCGGTCCCTGATTAATTCATTCAATTAATCAAATGAAAATTATTTATGAAATTAATTTTTAATTTATTTCAATTTAGTATTATTAGTTTTAAGTATTTTATCTACAGTATTTGGTAACACTTTAAAAAAACTGCACACCATGAATCATTAGTTAAGCGTATAAAACATTGTTTTAACATTAATAGCATTAGAAAGCAGTTTATCAATACAGCTATAAATGTATTGTTCTTGAGCATATCTATAATTTCATACCTTATTAAAAATGAATTTTTAATTTCTGAATTATTACGTTATTTACTAACCACTCACATATAAATTAGGAACAAGGCATGTTAAATAAATACATGTATTTATAAACTGATTTACTAATGACTACTATTGTTGGGACAATATTTTATAAAGGGTGTACTTATAATTAATGATTCATAGTGTGCGATTATGAAGTATTTAGCTTTTTACTTTGTAGTGATTTTCATGTGTGTGCTCCAAATGGACCCACAACCAAAAAGTTTATAAATAAAGAAATTAATTATTTTGTTTAAGCAAGTTTGCAACTTCGTCTCAAAGTAGTTTCAAGCTATTTTAAAAGGGCAATTACTAATACTAAGGGCTAATTAATAATTGTTGTTTCAAACAATACAATAATAAGTGTGACACCTCGTCTATTTGTGCAATCAGCGGAGCCTCACTGCTGGAGCCAGGCGAAAATACAAACAAGGCTTAATCCAGCTTGCATTTCCACTGCCATCAGTACTTACTTACATAGCGAACAGTGATCCACTACAAAAAACTTCTTATCAGTTTAATAGAAAACATTCTCATAACAGCGTTCTTTTAAAGACAATATACACAGTAGGTGGCAGTAATACTTCTAAGGAGTAACAGATCAGTGAACAAAAAAAGAAGAAATGTGCAGCTCACCTTTATTTTTATGTCAACTTCAGAGGTGTCACAATGTTGTTTTCATGTCCCACGTGCTCTGTGACCTACTTCCTGTCTTCGGTTTATTGTCTCATTGTGTTCAGTTTGTCATGGCAACTATATAATTTACTTTGTGTATATACGTTCCTGTTTGCTTCCGTTAAATCGTCCGGTCTTGTCTTTAATAGGTGTGATTTAGTTTATCTGCTTGTCTGCCTGCCTGCCTGCCTATGATTAAAACTGTTAAAGTGTTATATGCTCATCAAGTCCTCCTTCCCTCAACCAGACCGGACCCTAAAAAAGGTAATAGCGGCATTTTCCCCTTTTGTTTTTTTCTTATCCTGATGAATGACCCAAATTTTTTCATCCTCCTGCTGGAGCAGGGGGAACACTCTCTCTAAGGCTATGCAGAGGAATTTGTTGATCTCGCCTACGACTCACGTTACCTGGACAGCTTCCTGTGCTCAATCCACTTTCGTGGACTCAACACCTCCACACAAGCGAAGCTGTCCGGGAACGGTCCTCGAGAGAGTGTTGCCACTTACATTTGAGTGGGTGCAGGTGTTGTGCAATTCGCCAGTGACTGTTTAGCTCGAGGACAGCGACATCAGCCCCACTCCAGATCCAGAGCCCAGCCCACCACTTCACCGCAACGCAGAGCCACAGCCCATGCCCACCAGAGGAACGGCGTCTACTGTGACCCCAGAGCCATCGCCAGAGAGAGTGACAGATTCATGGAGCGCCACCAGACCCAAGCCAATTGCGTCAGACCAGGTGCGTGAGCCGGCTACAGAGCACGCCACGGTGGAGAATACTCAGAGAAGAAGAAAAGACCAGCTGTATGACTGTGATCTGGAGATAGGTCTGGCACATCCCATGTATCCCCGCTGGTCCCGTCCAGCTGTCCTGAGTCCTCGCTGGTCTCGCCCAGCCATCTGGAGTCCCCGCTGGTCTGGAGTCACCTCGCTGTCCAGCCTCCTAGTCCTCGAGCCCACCTCGGCCTGTAGACCTGTTGGCTCCCCCGTTGGCTCCTAGCTCCCTCCTCTCCACCAGCTCCGCAAGGCATCATCATCCCTCCGGCTCCGCCTTGGTTTGTTGTTGACCATCCATCGCCTCAAGATTCCACTCCTCTGGTTGCACCTCGTCTCTCCATTCCTCTGGGTCTGTCAGGCTCCTCCATCCCTCTGGCTTTACCTCGGAGCTCTGTCGCTCAGGCTCTGCTGCGTCCTTCTTGTTCTATGTCTCTGTATCTGTTGCCGGTGCGACAGGCTCTCATGCTCCTTGGCGTTACCCTGGCTCTTCGGCTCTCCGCCTCCATCTCTGTCTCCTCCACCAACTGCTCCGCTGCCATCGGTCAGCACCATGGAGTCGCCGACCTTTCCTCCTATGGATCTCCTCCTGCTCCGGACTCCTCCTGTCTATTCCATGGCTCCTCCCTCTGTCTGTTCCTCCCTGGATTCAATTTGTTTCTGACTCTATTTGCCAATTAATGTCTTGCAAACATTTGGTTGTAAATTTCATCATCTTTCAATTTAATAAAATCATGTTCTTTAGTTGCAAGTTTAAACAACCATTCAATCATTTTTATTTATAGAGTGTTTTTAACAATACACATTGTGTCAGAGGACAGAACAGTATCGAATAAGAGAATAGAGTGAAAGTAATGTATAATGACAAGATTAAACACTTGTGATGAAGTGATGAATTTAGTCAACCAATCAAGGGTTTGCAGTGAATTTAGGTACCCTTTTCTGTGCTAGGTCCCCTCACAAAAAATATAAATTATGTACTAACTAGTCCTGATTTACCTCAAAAAATGATTCAGAGGGCAGCAGCAGGACAGGTCTTTAATAAGACCAAGAGACCCTTCACAGCTCTTGATTTATCTATACTGTCCACCAGTTACAGGTTGCATGAAGTTCAAGACACTGATACTTTCACTCTCTCTCGTGAGTCTACATTTCCTTCAGAAGCCTGAGTAAAGAATACCTTGTGATACAATCACTGTTCCTTGCTGGCAAAATGATATTCTTAGCTAGACGGATGAATCCCTGACAATATTTAGGAAGCATATTTCAAACTGCTATGCTTTAATGATTCCTTAAAGGAACACTGTTTTAGGAAAGATTTTTTAATCCATTCCGATCTCTGGGTCTGGCGAGAGCACTTTTAGCATAGCTTACCATAGATCATTGAATCCAATTAGACTAGTAGCATAGCGTGATACTGCACCTGGTGCAGCCATAGCACAGCAGCAAACCTTAATTATTACACCGGAATGGAAGTATAGTTCCTAATAATATCAGCACAGAATATCGCAACTTGTTCTTTTTCGCCACTCGTAGTACACAATATAACTATAGAATAGTCAAGTTTTAAATAGGAAAAAGTACTGAAACTCTTTGGTCATTTGTGAACGCGATGCTACTGGTCTAGTTGGATTTAATGATCTGTGCTAAGCTATGCTAAAAGCGCTATCGCCAGAACCAGAGATTGGCTGAATGGTAAAAAATGGTAAAACTTATTAACTCTGGGGGAATTGGAGAATGAGCCTATTTCCAAAAAATCTGGAGAATTCTTTTAAAGCCTTCCCTGTTCTAGCTTGTACTCTTCTAGACAATGTTGGTTTGAAAGTTTTTATATTGTTAGGTCTTGTAGTGCCATTGCCTCTTTAACTGCAATCTTTTGAAACATCGCAAACTCTTTGAATAAAAGCATTTAAGAAAAATAAAATAAACAAATGTAAAATGAGGTGAGCAGCTGAAATATTGTTTCTTTTGTCTCTGGTTTTAAATAAATACATTTTTATTTGCAAAGTAAGGACAGTTGCAGTATGTGTGTTGTTGCACATGTTCAGTGTGATGTGTGGTGCTGTGTGTGTGATGTGTCTTATTTTATGCATCTGTTCTGATGTGCCCCTGCTGCCATCTGATTTATAGCAGAGGTGAAACTCTCGAAACCCACATTCACCCACAGGCCAGAGTTGACCTGACACAGCTCCACACTGCAGCACTAAAAAGCGATGACACTTTCGCATGTGCCCATGCAAGTCACTGTGTGTGTGTGTGAATACTCTTCCCTGCTGCGACAATTTAGCATTTCCGTAAAAGTGTGTGCATGTGTTTGCTTTTCCATTAACAAAGTTTACAGTGTAAAAGAACATTATTGTGTGACTCAACGCAGATGTCTGAAAGATTGGCCACTTAACATGTAATTTCAGCAAAACATCACTCGTTGAACTCCTCGGTTTAATCAGTGTATATAACAAGTCAGTGTGTTTTATAATGTTAAGTATTTTCAGATTGTTCAGTCAAATGGAGGCGGAGGAGGCAGAGGATCTTGAGAAGCGCTAAGCTTTTCCGCCAACAAATTCCATCATGTAATAGCGAGCGCAACTCACTCTTAAAGGCAATGGGAGATACGGCTCTGACCCATTACTGATTAAGAGAATAGGCACAGTTGTTAAAATACAAAAAGTGAGTGCACCTGCACTTTGACTTCGTTATCGTTAAAATATGGTCCCTTGTGTGTAAGCTTACATCTGGTAACAATGTCCTGTACACACCACATGACAATCACACATTTCCACTCAAATTTATCATTAGCTATGTAATGAATATTGAGTGAGACAGCATAAGCATTTAACAGCAAAAAATAGATCTTTCAAACATTTTCAGTACCATAATAGAATGTGATTTTAGTTTTTCTTCTATAAAATACTACGTAAAACAGAGAAATTGTCCACTTACAATGTGCAGTTTGAGATAGTCACCTAACCCAGAGGAGCTGTTAACTCGCACCAGCAGAGCTTCCTTCAGATGAGTGCTGAAGCCCATCGCCAGCCGATCAGCTCGTGTGCTCGGACGGTCGTTCGGTGGCCATGTGTACGTGATCAGACCACCGTCTCTCCCAAATATATATGTGGTGCCTGCTGCAAGAGACAAAGATGTGAAAACACACAGAGAGAGATCAGTCACTTTATGAATAGTAGCAAAATACCAATACCAATAATGTTAAATTTATTCTGAATATTTTCATAATTTGAATACAGAGATCTTAATTGTTTAACACATTGGGCATTTATTTCGATTAAAGAAATTTTAGCAACAGTGGCTGTGCTTTTTAAATATAATTTGGATAAATAAATGTACCATCGAAATAAAGTGACATTAAGCAGACAGTCTATGAATACTCTAATGACTAACAGTTGACAGTTGGGATGCAGCGGTTAACCGTTTCATGATTAACTGTGCTTTAAAAAGTTAATTAACCTCGCAGTGTTACTCTTACACGGAACAGACTGTTGCAGCTTGAGCAAAATGAAAACCCTTACATCAGCTGCTACTAAACACATTATTACCTGTGACAGACGGACTAAACTGATCTTTTATGTCCACCAGAGACTGTTTTGCGTACATAGAGAAAGGGTCATTTAAATATTGCCGTATTGAGGCTAAAGAGTGAACACATAAGGGATAAAGCATGGCTAGCTGTACACTGAACCATTTTAATGTCGTGCAAACAAGAAGCACTAAATGCGTGTGTGAATCAATGCATTCTATGCAACTCAAGAAGTTTGTGTTTTCTTGGAGGTGTGTATACGTGCACAGCGCGATCTTCCATCTCTCAAACCAAAATAATACACATCATTTTCTCAGGCAACATGTAAATTCATATCAATTCTAATAAACATTTCAAACGAATAGACTACGTAGACGTATGGATGACAGTTCAGTATAATAATGTTTCGGCTTACTTCCATCATTAGTAGTTTCCTGTGTGGGACACAGCTTCGTGGAATACTACATTCTGATTGGTCAGTCGCCACATTCCAAGGTGTGTTATTCCTAGCAGAGTCGTGATTTTTTAGGGTCATCTATTTGACAGTTCTGTCTGTCTATAAGTGTTTGAATGCTAGTGACCTCGGCAGGCTTTAAACACATCATGCAGAGCTTTTAGGCATTGCGATAGAGTCGTTGTCGAGAGTGGAAGCGAAAGCAAGAGAGGACGGTTCATTGCAGTGTCTCAGCACTGCTGGGCAGTCGTGTCTCTCTAATTATAGCAAAGCTGTAAGTTTAAGAGTGCTGCCACCTCACCCCTAAAAATGTCAGGTAGATTTTCTAAAGAGAATTATTTAGATGCTATTGCAAGAAAGCACTGAGAAGTTTTTGCTCACATAAATGTCTTTGTGTACGTGTGTGTGTGTGTGAAAAAATAAAGAGAGATGGAGAATAAGATGTGAAAACTTAATTTTGTCAAACTTTTATGTTGTCAAAACATGCTAGCTATAAGCTAGGCATTTCAACTTTCACTATATATTTTTAGCCAATGAGGATTTTTCGAAATACAGATATCAAAACCTTGTGGCTTCTTTTATTTCTGTTCTGTGAAAGTCAACAAATGTGCTTTTCAACAGCAGTTCCAATTACCACAGATGAGCACAAAGAGAGAAACAAGAGAAGTTTAGCGTTTCAAGAAAACAGGGTGGAAAACAGATGTAAGGATTCTATCAGTCCTGTAACAGAAGCATGCTCAACAGAGAACAAAGAAATCCACATTATCTCACAGTACTTACAATACTGATCACTATGTTTGATTTATAATGCTTGCAAACGTGGAAAAATAAGAATCCGTATACGCTTTGAACAGAAAAAGAAGTCAAGTTTGTAAGATGTATAATTTACTGGTCTTGTGAAATGTGCTTCATGGCTTTTTGGCAGGGTGTATGGTTCCAAGAAGAATCTTTAATATCCAAAGAACCTTTCCTTTGAACAAAAGGTTCTTTGTAGCACAGAAAGGTTCTTTATAGAGCAAAAAAGGGTTCTTTAGACTATTTAATGGTTCTTCACAGTCAGAATGTTTTTTTAAGTTGTGTTCAGTTATAATACAATACAAAGTAATAAAAAAAGAGATGAATTCTTAATAGTCTGTTCCATCTATTTTAATGCTGTTTTGTTTGACTCCAAAAAATCTAAAACTTGCACTTTGTGCCACTATCATATACTTTGCACCTATGAATTTGTCGAAGAACTATAAAATGTGTTTCAGATTCACCATTCAATAAAGATTTAATGTGATTTTAAGAGATTTGTTTATGTAAATGCTGTATTTGATTTTCAACGACAACCTGTGAATCTCCGTCTCTCGCTGCTGTTTTCGCTGCTTTCAGGGTTTTTTAGGTTTCAGGTATTTTCCCTAAATATCACAAAAAACTGTACCAGACTCTTTCTTGCATGTAACTGACAGGTTATCGTTGAATATTTACACACACAGACACACAAAGCTTTTCTCTGCAAATATCTGCATTTGTATTACTGTTTTATACATTCAGCCGTCTAAGCAACTTGGTTAAAGTAATCTCTCTCTCTCTAATCATATACATTTAATCATGGTTTTCAGCATCAGCTCTTGCCAGTGAACATAAGAATGTGCAGTAATCTCAGAGAAAGCCATCAATCCAACTGCTTCCTGTTCAAACCGCTTGCCTTATCAATCAGTAAAACACACAGGTAGATGTAGAGAGAGATTTAGAGATGCTAGAAAAATGCTCCACTATGAAAGATTCAATACAGTATGACAAAATAATTAGCATAGCATTAAGTAAAGTTAATTTATGTTGTATAGTCTCATATGTCTAGACCCTTTTGCAGAAAAGCTAACTTGTCCACAGTGTAGCTTATTCTGGCCAAGAACTGGCCGTTTAGGCAGAACAGACCATCAGACTGACATCTGTTAACAGACACACACACAGTTGGTTTTTGTGAATTGTGGAGAAGTAAAGTTTTACTTAAAAACTGATTCACACCACACGGACCAATGGCAAAAAAACTAGACTGTTGGAGTTAGCTGGATCAGTGTACCACCCCTGTTGGAGTAGGTTGGAGTTAGTTTTCATCAGTGTTTGTTGGGTCATGAATTGTATGAGCAGTGTGAAAAGGTTTTCTGACAAACGACAACAAACTCTGACATAATCTGACGTTTCCACGAACCGTTGCCATGACGATGCTCAAGTTTCACTTGAAGCGTGCTTCACCCATGGCCTCTTTCCTTTTATTCGCCATCTATTCTGGCAAAGAATGATTCGTAAATACATTATTAACAGTAAAATTTAGATTGTGGCTACAGGATCATTCATTTCTTACACGGTCTGACTTGCACCATCTTCCCTGGGCGTGAGCTGTACTGTTTCTTACTTAGTGCATAACTAATAAGGAATTAATGAAGAACTAACAAGTAATTATTTATTAGCACTTAACTCCCCATTGGTAACTGTGAAACTGAAAAAGTGTTAACTGATTAGTATGTAATACCATTTTATGATCGTGTTACGTCATAGTTAGCTAATCAGTAACTAATACTGTATATTCTGTCACACCTCCTAAAATAAACAATATTAATTATCTTCAAGTTAAGGTTCAAGGAAAATGATTATGAAATAACTACTACTGAACAGTTATACGCAAATAATCACTATAATAATCAGGTTGTGGCCCACGAAACAAGTACTGGAGGAAAAATACAGATACCCCAATAAAATATTACTCCAATAAAATTATAAGTATGCCTAATCATATTCCAAGGAGGGCACCTTCACCAGAGTACAAACTCTCATTCAGACTTCGCCAGATTAGGATCCAGCAGCTCTGTACTGAATCTCAGCCGAAGTATCAACTCAAGCATCCATGTTTAAGTCACCCCAACAAAAGCTCACCTCACTCACCAAGGAATTAGTGAGAATGCTGCAAGCTCCGCACATGTCTGCACCCTCACATTTCGCACCCTTGCAGCTCAGACCGGCTGGGACAGCGATCCACTCAAACTGCTCTATCGTAAACGATTAAGCTTCAGACCAAACTTGCCTGCCTTGACAAGAGGGAAAAGTTTGGAGCAATTAATAAAACTCACTATCTGTATCGATATCTCGATGCATTCTCAACACAGCTAATCACAGCTAATAAACGGACTGATGCAGATCAGTACCACTCACCTCACACCTGAAGAAAGGGAGAAAAGAACCCTCAATCACCTGTGCCTATACTGCAGCCGGCCCAGTTATCTGAGAGCTTCCTGTCCCACTCATCCCCACTGCAGAAGTTCGAATCTTCCTATTCTAACTCATTTGAAATCCCAGTGACGTTGCATAATCAAGTGGAAAAGGTAGACATGTTGTTTATGATAGACGAATCCCATGCGGCAGTGACAGCACTAGATGGACAACCTCTGGCATCAGGAAACCTCTGGCTTCACATCACACTTGAAATACTGCTACAAACTGGCATTCTTTACACTGAACCCATTCAACATTTTGCCACTGAGTCCCCCGTGCATTGATTATCGTGCTCTGAATGAATCACCATCAAGTTTCTCTACCCATTGCCCCTGGTCCCGGCAGCCCTTGAACAATCGCATCGCCAAATACTTCTGGATATGGATACTTCTGTAACTGGATTTGTATAGTGCCTACAATCTAATTCTCTAATTCGAGAGGGGGGTGAATGGAAGGCGGCTTTCTCAACTACACCCAGGCACTATAAATATTGGCTTACGCTGTTCTTCAGTCCCTCCGTGTTCCAGGCATTCATCAATAATGTCTTCATAGACATGTTAAACCAATCGGTCATCGTCTACACTGGCGACATCTTGATTTACTTGAGTCACATGTGCAGCACATCAGTGCAGTTCTTTAGTAGCTTACTGATCATCAACTCTACGCCAAAATTGAGAAGTGTGAGTTCTATCAAACACAAATTTCACTCTTCAGCTTCATCAGAAGGGGTAACTATGGATGATAAAAAGGTAATCTGTGCTCAACTGGCCAAAACCCACCACTATCAAAGAGCTACAATGCTTCTTAGGCTTTGAAAACTTCTACAGACATTCAATATGCAACTTCAGTATTGTAGCCGCCTTCCTCACTTCTCTCCTTAGGGGTGGTAAACAACGGCTGAACTGGACACCAGCCAGCGAGCATTTTTTCAGACAGCTGAAAGAACTCTTCACCACAGCCCCTATTCTGCACCCTCCTGAACCTGACATGGAGTTTACTGTGGAAGTTTATGCTTCAAAGACAGGAATCTGTGCTGTACTCTCTGTACAGCAAATCAGCCAAATGACTCAATCCCAGACAGGCGAGATGGTCTCTTCTTCACACCCTTTGATTTCAAGGTAACTTACAGACCAGGATCCAAAAATGGCAAAACTGATGCCCTCTCTTGACAGTTTGACCAACTTGCCATGATAACCACCACTGAATCCATCCTTCCCTCCACAATCATTGTAGCACAGTACAGTGGGATATCATGACTGAGATCTTAGAAGCTTGAATCTGCAAACCAGCTCTTTCCGAATGCCCTCCTAACCGAACCTACTTACCTTTGCATCTTCACATGAGAGTGATAGAGATCACTGGGAGAATCGTGTAAGTTGTATCTCACCCACTTTTCATGTTTCTTTGCTCAAGCCAGCGGGTGGTCTAAGAGGAGAGGTACAAGCAGGAGGCTGCAGAGGAGAGTACCCCTCCCATCAGGGCTTCACATTGACACCCACCAACCTGTCAAATGCGGGTGGATTTCAGCTGTGTCGGGTAACACAGCCACTCCCACTAGTCACTCTAGTGGGTTGAATTTTATATACAGTAATAGAACTCCCCATTAATGCTTATCTGAGACAAGGAGATTTTTTGAAGGGTCAAGTGAAAACAGAGAATTTAACTGGCTCCTCCAGACAACTAATCTGATTAAAATATCTCACTGCACCGAAATTTTGATGACAATGGTTCTGATTTTAGGTAAACAGCGATGTATAAGATAATGAGTAATGCCAACAATAACAAATTAAAAAACAATCAAAACAAATGAATGCAACTGCACACAGAATAATTTTTTTTAATTTGTTTTCATATTTATAGCATGCATGAAAAGCGCTTGATGAGCTCCTTTCTACAGGCAAAGAGTGTACCATTTTTTATTATAAACAACTGAAATCAGTTCAAAAAGTCAAATCAACCTATGGTAATTTTTAGTTTTGGCACTCCTGTACAGTTGTTAAAATGTAACTTACACCTTATTGGTTCTCACCCCTTGTTTTTGCCTGTATGGGAAATAACTGCTTTACGTACATGTTCTGTAGGAAATCTGCTTCTAAAAGGAGCCACAGCTCTCTACAACTCAACTCACTCTAGGGTTTTTCACACCACGCTTAACCCCAGGTTATTGTCGTTCTGAAAAAAGACTGATGTAGGGCATTGGAGTGAGGCCTTTCGAAGTAAGGGGCACACCTCTTGTGGGTCAAAGAGCCAATGATATCTTGAACATTTGTCTCTAAGCATTGTAATTTGCATATCCACTGGATTGGAGGTTGACAGCCAACTAGTAAAGATTCTTAGCGCACTAATTTGTTGCAAAGATATCAACACACTTTGCAGTGATATCATTTACACTTTGTTAGATCACGTGAAAACGAGTCATTCAAGACCAAACACGGCATGGTCGAGGTGATATCATCTAGTGAGCTATCATAAACGTAACGTATAAAACATAACACAATACCAAAGACATTTACACAAGAACAATAACAACATACACAATGACCTGGGGATATGCCTTCATGGACTAAAATGGACAAAAATGTCTAGGGCTTAATGAAAGGAGTCATTTCCTATTGCAGTATGTGTCTTTTTTGAGAATTAGTAGGAAAGGAGATTCTCTCTGCATACTTTTAAGCCATAAAGTTTATCTGATCTGGCAGAGGTGTCCTGGTTGCCATGGTAACTAGGGGCTTTGGGTCATTCACAGACATACTGACACCCAGTGTATGTATTGGGTGAGGGGTCTGTTATTGTTACTTAATCTAATGAAACATTTTCTTGAACCTTAACTAGTAGATAATTAATAGTAGTTCTTCAGAATATATTAGTTTTAAATAGCTAACCGTTACTTAACACAATCATAAAACTGTATTACAAGTTTCTTATCCACACTGAAATGTCGTAAAATGCTAATTTCCCCTTACTGCAGATGCTAAAGCTTACTGAGATGATGCAGATGGTAGAGACATAAAGTTCTCCAGCTATACGTCAAATAAAGCAAATATCCGTCAAAAGTGCTAAAGTGAATAACACGTAAGCACAAATACCGGTATAAACATAGCAATCGCTACATGACTAAAAGCGTGTCATAATTTGTTTTTCAGTAAATCGGTTTTCATAGCCCATACTATACTACTTTCATAATTAGCCGCTCGCGAGAGCATCTTCAAACTGTTGACTCTTCAAATCACTGCCAGTCTGGACAGAAGGACAAAACTGAGAAAAAGATGTGCTTTCAAATGTATCCAGATTAGTGTAGACGTAGCCTACGCAACTGTGGTTATGTTGGCGGAAACTGACTCATCAGTGTCCCAAAGTGTACTGAAACAGAGTGCCTGAATTCATGTACAAGGCATATTGATTCATGACCTAGGGAGCTGATTAAGAGCTGATATCTGTGTCCCCTGCCACATGACTTGTAGATCCTCCTTTAGCTGCGACAGCTGCTGCCAAATGTTTCATAGGGCTGCTTGAAAGACTTGAACGAAGTTGAGAATTATTTTTCAGCTATTTCTTTAGCAAAGCTTTCCCAGCTTTGTTTGCGTGACCATACATCCACTTTTTCCTGGACATGTCTTGGTTGGGATTTCTAAATGATTTAATACACATTTAACATATTTAAAAGCATCGTCTAGGTCATGCACAAGTTGTTGAAATCCAGGCACTGTTGACACCAATCGGTTTCTCTTGAACCTGTGCAACCTCCAATCTATTCTAATTCACAGACTCCAGCTGGCTTTTGATCTTCGATAACAATTTGAAAAATGAAACCATTTCTGTGTAATTGGTAATGTTGTGTTCTATTTTTTCTTTCAAGAATCTCGTTTTTATAATGCTATCATGATTTTATTGTGTTTTATTGTGTTAGTTTACCTAGTCAAAAAACCCCATACGCAGTTAATTGGAATACACAATAATAAAAATCTCTTTTTGCAAATAAATTGCATTTTTACTAGTAATTGATGTAAAAAGCCAGACTGTGCCAAAGGGCTCTCTTTTTTTATTTTTGGCATCTGTGCATAAGCAAACGTAGCTTAACCTATCATAGCAAAGGCTATTTACATATAGATGCCTTAAAGAAACAGAACCACCTTGTTTGAAAACACAGTGTATTACAAAACGAACCAGCACAAAAAAAAAAACGAGCCCACATCAGAGGAAATATGATGATTTCAAAGAGATGTATCTGACATTTATGCTACTAGAGTCATAAATTTGAGTCAGTTTTGGGGGTGTTTTTGACATTTGTATATATTATCAGTGTTTGCCAGCAGTGGTGAAAGCTTGCAGACATGTGTTGAGGAGACGGGGGGGTGGGGTGAATCCCCCACAATCCTATTAGTGTGGATTAGAGCACAGCTTCCTCACGCACCGCTACACCGCTGCAAGGTGCCGGATTGTGCATCAGCAGAAAAAAAGAGCAGCGACATTGCTGACTACTTCTTACAGGTATTTTTGCCCCCCTTTTTGACAATAGATAATGCTGTCTCACCGGTATCTGCTTATTTATAGCGTGTAAAGCCTTGTACTGTTTCTAGCGCTTTTCGAACACCCCCCATTCTGCATATTTTACAAAAGATCCAAACAAGAGTGTTTCTCAACGAATGTATTTGAATCTGACCCGGACGTTTGAGTGGCACATTTCAGCGACGTCTCAGTGTAATGCGAAAGGTCTGTTACTGAAGGATGGAGTATCAGCAAATAAACTCTAGCGCTAGACATTAACCATTTATGACATTGGATGCTCACAGAGAAGTTTACAAAGCACAGCAGCAAACACAGCCTGTTGATTTCAAAGGCGCAAGAACATGGCTGACATCGATAACCAGCTCAACCTCCTCGAGAAACTCAGTCGGTAACATCTCACCCTTCCCACGCGCCTCACCAGAGCGCATCCGCTCATTTCATTCCGCTTCGGTCTTATTACTGTTCGCCTTCCGTAAATCACAACTTCCCAGCACAGACAGATGCACATAATGATATTTATTGCTTTGGGAAATGGCATCTTTGTTCCTGTAACATCTTCACTGCATTGCCTAGCTCATTCAAAACAACAGCAGGACCCGTAGCAGATATTAGGCACTCAGATAATGGTGCACATCTGGATAAATCACTTCAGGCAAACTTTGATGTCCTTGGAGAAACCTTGTTGCAGTAACGACGCTTCATTGTTCACTTTTGTTTGTAGTTAGATTCAAAAAGAACGGACTACTCAGTTTGTTTTGACAGTTGCTTCAGGATCAGACATGCACAGCGGGGTTTTAATTCTTTTCTTGTTGTCTGCTTCCTTGAAAGGGTCTGTAATGAGATGTATTTATTTATTTTATTTTTTATGAATGAGCGTTGCTCTGCTGAGCCTATTCAGCACAACAGAAATAGTACTTGCTTTGTATAATGACATACAACTTTTTTATGTTTTTTATGATTCACTGCATCAACAGCAAAGAATGCATTATTATTGGTGAATGCTTAATGTAAGAGACCAATATATGGCTATATTATATATGGCTGTCAGGCAATGGGCCTTTGGACTGTTTTACACTGTTTTATATCCACAGCACGAAATCCACTGCATTCAGCTCCACTGAACATAAAGGAAGGAATTTAGTTGTCATTTTCTCTTACTGTTGTGCTTACATACATATATTTATTCTAGCGTTCCATTATGTAATGCTGTGTTTATACTTACTAAGGTAAGAAGTCCAGACTGACTTGCTAACTCCAACTTACGAGATGTTATTTTGATTGTAGCAGTAGCATTTTGGAAACGTGTACGCCACTGTAAACCAAATGGGTTATTATTATTATTTTTCCCCAGAGAAATTTTGAACGTTGTGTTTAGGGGTTGCATTAGGGTTAGGGAAATAAAATATCTTTAACTCAATATAAAAACCATTATGTGAAACAGACTTCAGAAGAGCGACTTAATTGGTTGATTTGCCATTTCAGCAGGACTGTAAAACACCTCTGTCCAATCAGCTTACAGCATGTGTAATCCACCCCAAACCCCAGCACAACACATTACTCAGAGATGTGTGCGCTTTTACAATGTGTGTGTGTGTGTGTCTGTGCAAAATAAGAATTTAGGTCAAAAAAATACAGATTCTGACAGTCACAGTCATCATAATTTAGATTAGTAATGCATTAAAACATCATCCCAGCAGACATCTCAAAACTAATTTCACACAAATGTTAAACCGCTTCTTCTGCATTTATCCTCTAAGTGTCATAATTAATGTAATAACCTACACTTAGTAGAGTAACGGTGTGAACTGTGTTAATGGACTTTTATACAGCAGCTAAAAATCTAACTGACGCTATTTGGAAAGCAAACGTAACCGAGAACGGATCTAGCATCATTTGTTTGCAGATGCCACAAAGTATGCTTTTCTAATGGCGAGCAAATTATTTTTGCTGCCACTGTGATGAGAAGTCAAAACAGCTCGAACGCTCATGTAACACCCTTCCATCTAAGCCCGGGTTGCATTGTGTGACTCTATGGATGTGTTATAATCTGATCCAGGGAGAAATGTGCTGATGCAGATACTGTGAGATGAGGCTAATCTTGGTAAGATCTAGGATGGGAGATGCTGTACGAGAAACAAATATAGCATTGCAAACGCCCTTCTGGTATTTTGAGTTTGACCGTTACCGGATTGTTCCGCTGCTACCCACCATGTCCTGCTCGCAGAGACCCAGGTGATCTGTTAATAGTGATAGGCACGGTGTGGCTGATGTGTGTTTGACGTGTCCTCTCGAGGGTCTCCGATCCGGCTGCGATGCCCAGTGAGAGAGCGGTGAGGTACAGGGCGAGGCAGGCAGCTGAGGCCAGCCCCCGGACGAGGGTCTCGGAGCAGGACTGCCAGTCCACCAGCCTCCAGCCTCCCAACATCTTCCCAGAGAGAGAGAGAGAACGTGGAGACACACGGACGCTTCAGCACACCTGCCTGCCCATACTGCTCACTTGCACACACCTTCTTAAAGAAGAAGCACTTAAAATCCAGAAGTCAGTGAGCCGGGAGAAAGAACGGCCAATCCGTGTAGGTCCTCAGGGATTTATTCTTAAATCCAAGCAGTTTAAGATAAAATCCAGTGTTCGATAAAGAGTATTTTCATTTATGGACCAGTTACTTCACCATTGCTCCCATAATAATGACAATGACTGAAACATCCCGTGAAAACACCGGCAGATATCTCCTGAGGTATCAGCGCATGCAAGAAATCAGGCGTTTTCTGAATTCGAAGGCGTTCTCTGAAATCATAATTTCTGCAGTTTTTTGGCTGAACGTTGTCTTCAGTCTTTCTTTCAGGAGGAGAAATCCCAAGAAATCCATCCGCAGCTGGCTGAGCGCCTCCAACAGATGGTGAGAGCTTCATTTACACTCTTTCCCGAGGACAAGGTTTCTCGTTCTCCATGGAGAGAGAGATCTCCCCACACACCTGCGCAAGCTGCGTTTCCAGCCACAAGACATCCACAGAGCAGCTCCGGAGGCTGTGCGAGAGAGAGTAAGCGGTCGGAGGGAGGAAAAAAAAAAAAGGGGAGGAGGAGAGAGAAAAAGAGAGGGAGGGGGAGCGCTAGCAGTGGAATCAGGGCGCGAGAGCACTGCTATGCAAATCTTCAACCAAAACACAGCAAACACTGCAGAGACTGGGATGTGCGCTTGGTTTTTTTTCTGGATGCTATACTCCCATCATCCAGTTGTAAAAAAAATAGTGTTAAAATCATAAATATCTCACTTTCCACTGGCACCTCCAATTAAAGGTCTGCCTTCATCCCTCTCTCTTCCCGTAAGTAGAGCGAGGAATTTCTTTAGAGACACTTCTTGCTCGCTCCAACTTGAAAGAGACTTTGTGCCATACGTCTCTCCAGATGCTCCATCTGCTGCCCAACACCAGGTGACGTCAGTCTCGGCGAGCGAGCTGCATCTGCAGCGCACATAAAGAGCCGTCTGTGCAGGCGAAGCGGCCAGGCAGACTTGGCCCTTTGGGAGGAAGTTGCTTATTCAACGACCAGGAAAAAGAAGCGCACACAAAGAAAAGGGCTGATAAATGTGGATTTGTGTGCAGACATGTCTCCCCGTGCAGATGTGACCGGTGCCGATGAAAGCAAAGCTCACAGTTGCACTTTTTTGGGTTTTTTTTTAATACAAGCGGGTGCCCTGAATGTAATTGCGCTGCGCAGCAAGGGAAGGAACTCGATTATTTGTTTGGCAATTGAGAAGTGGTTCATATTCAGAACCGGATTCTATTCTGGAAACATTGCAAGCGCATGTTCGGTTGTGTTTGCTGTACGCATCTATACTCATGGACTCATCAGCCGTATGTCAACCGTATGCAGTCTGTTTGAGGAAGCAACGGTTGACTTAAAATCTATTTATTCAAGTCCTAATTTAATTCGGACTGAGCTCCAATGGATTATTTAAGGTCATTCATTGACAGATTGTTTGCACGTAAACATAGCAAGTGTGAGGTAGATCTGAACGCTTCTCTGATCACACATCCTCCAGATAGTGTTGAAAAGCAATGGTGCGAGTGCGTTCTTGGGCCTGCTGATGCTCTGATGTATAAATATTCCATTTATACATTTAAGCATTATAAGAAACATACAATATTCATATAAAAAGGCCAGAGATCAATTAAAGAACAAAGACAAATCACATATGTTCATGATCATTTATTTGCTTGGCTTCAAGTCATCATCTGTCGATGTATTTGTTTTTTAATGATTATTTAATACATATTTTTTATTATGCACATTTTTGAGCTACAAGTTTGATTCGCTGCTGAATAATCGAGATTATATTAATATCACTTTACCTTTTTTCATAAAACAGTGATCAAATAGTAAAGCTAATTTAACCAGTGGCAGTAAACGCATTTCTTCATTTCCGTCAGGCTTTAACACCGCTACTGGCTTTAAAAACTCATGTAATTAATCTGTTTATTCACCTTTGATCTTGCATTTGTCTAATTACCCCGGTTATTCAGTCGTCAATTAATACGTCTGCCCATGAAGCATCAATAGTGAGTAAATCATTTAGTGAGTTTAAATTCATTAACTAATGAATACCTGCAATACAAGATACACAAGAGCAACTCTATCATGAAGGCTGCAGAAAGACAGGAGGTGTGTGTGTGTGTTTGTGTGTGTGCGCGAGAGTGTGTGTGTGTGTGTGTGTGTGTGTGTGTGTGTGTGTGTGTGTGTGTGTGTGTGTGTGTGTGTGTGTGTTTGTGTGCGTGTGTGGTGTGTGTGTGTGTGTGTGTGTGTGTGTGTGTGTGTGTGTGTGTGTGTGTGTGTGTGTGTGTGTGTGTGTGTGTGTGTGTGTGTGTTTGTGTGTGTGTGTGTGTTTGTATGTGTGTGTGTGTGTGTGTGTGTGTGTGTGTGTGTGTGCGTGTGTGTGTGTGTGTGTGCGCTTCACGGTAGTGCCCTCAAGTGGTGACAAAACATGCAGCAGACTGGCAGAAAATCCATCTACACTGAATCTGCTCTGTTAAATGTTAGCATTTTCCTTGCCAAGAGAAGACTCTCAGAGTACTTTGAAACCTTAAAAAACAATATTTGCTATACTAGGAATAGTACGTTTTCAAATTGCAAACAAGCATTGAACAAATCAATCAGTCTATAAATCAATCAGAATGTAAAAGCGTATTAAATTCACTGTTTTTTGTGTTTTGAGCAGGTAGGTTGCTAAAAGGAGACGGAACAGATCGAACTAAAACTGGACTAGAGTCTTCATTAAACAGGATTGTTCAGGACAGCACCAATCACAGCCATGTTCCTTTCTAAACGACAAAACACATCACACAGTGCCTGCTACAAACAAAGAGCACATACACACAAACACACACCTCCTCACAAACATCTTACGTCGAGCACTAAATAGGGCCCACACACACCCAAATATATTAGCAGCACGCATACTCTCACCTCAGCACTGTGACCCGGCTGAACCACTTGTTAGATGTGATTGCAACCAGGCTTCCTGGACTTACCATCGTTACACAGAGGTCCTCCGTACGTGGTCATGCTGCAGTCGCAGGTGAAGCCCTCCCACTGCTGAATGCAGACCCCCTGATTAGCACACGAATCCTCCTGACAGGTAGTGCTGGGCCCTGCAGGAAAACACCCTCATCGTGAGAATCAGAGCCCAGATATCTCTGTGTCATACGCTTTTAACGCTGCTATTATTGCTGTCACTCATGCTCCCCACGAGCTTAAGAGCCGATGCAACACATATATAACGCTTGAAGATGTGTTTACTCAGGAAAAAAGCAATGCATGAATGCAATCAATGTACCTCACGCTCAAAAGTTATTGTTAGCTCCTGAGCATAGCTGGTATGTGTCGATTGTCATGACAACAGTCCCGATTCTACAGTTCATGTGATTTACTGACCAAAGCCCTGTCAGAGTCGTTTAAGAGAGTGCGGGAGATCAGCGGCTATTTCATGAGGCTTTCAGCTCTTAGGTAGCACTACATTTTTTCACAGAGTGCTAGAGAACTCTAGCGTATCAATGCTTTATTAATGCCAGGCTTCTCCGTTTAATGTGCATCTGCGGTGACAGGATCCTGACATCTCTGTTAGTCTTGTTTTACCTGAGAGCACAGCTTCAGTTGGATTTTTACTGGAGCTGTGATGTTGACAGAGACGGTTTAACCCATAATGTGGATTGAGAATGGGAATTTTTGTAATAAGCACGCTCCTAGATAACTGTAGGACTGGGAGGGACAGCCTTTGATTTACATGCTTAGTCAAGGAGCATAACATTTGCAAAAAGAAAAACAAAAATTGACCTGGAAGGGCAGGTGTTTCTGCAGAAATGAAAAAGAAGTATCATTAACTGCAGATCGATATGTTTAATCCGCCGCGGCTGTGCTAGAAGAGCACGACATTACAAGGATCATTCAAAGAAATATGATAAACACACTGGACAGCTCAGAAAAAGTTAATGAGCTAGCATCGGCTTGGAAAAAAAAAAAAAAAAGCAATCGATGTTTTGAAATAAAACAGAGACTGAAACAGCTTAAAGGCCAGTTATTTGATTGCATGAAATTGCTGCTACATCAAAGCCATTTTCAGGAGATCTGGTCAAGAAGTATCGTGTGTCCTGAGAAGAAACAGGCGTTCGCCAATTTTAGCTTGTCAGAAAAGGGTTGAAGGCTTTCTTTATAGTGCTAAAGGTAAGTAATGACGTTAACAATGCACCTTAGTCGTAGTAGTAATATTAAATGAGGACAGTAGAGGGAGTGGCTTGTTTCTTTTACCGCAAATTGGACCGAATGTAGCAAAGTAGGCGGTTCATTCAGACAGTTGGAGGGGCGGGGTTAATGATGTCACGCTCACGCCCAATCCATCAAACTGACATCATCAGAGGAGACCCGTCATTTCAAAGCATTTTCAGATTTAAATGAAAGATTACAAAGGTGAACAATGTTTGTTTGTTTTAGTTTTTTAGGACTGGCTTACAAGGATGAATTGTTCACCACAAAAAATAGCAATTTGAGCTAACAAAATAAACTGTTTTGATTTCACATGGACTTTGAAGGGCCTAAAATGAAAAACAAGGGCAATTCCATAATGTACTTAAAGTGCTCTTTTTTTGCATACCTAATATACTAAAAATAATTATTTAGTATCTCTTAAAAATGTATTTAGTTACCACTTGAGTGCACTAGTCTATGAAAAATGTGTTCAGGTGGTAACTAAATACATTTTTTAAATACAAAGATACTATGTTAAAAGAACATTTTAGTCAACATTCATGGTGTCTCAAAAAAGCAAATTTTAGTACACTTAGACGATCTTAAGTTTATCTTTATTTTTAGTATATTAAATGAAAAATTAGTGCACGGAAATAGAGCGTTGTAAGTACATTATGGAAGTGCCCTTGTTTTTTATTTTTAGAACCCTTAAAGTCCGTGTGAAATCAAAATTGACATTTTCCTTGTCTGACCTAGTTTGTTTCAGCGTTTTTGCTTTCTTATGTTCTTTGTCAGTGTTCCTTGTGTTTGTCGCATTGCATACATGGCTATAAACGCATAATGCTTACTACAAATGTATTTGTCGGCTGGCTGATTTACAGAAGGCTATTATAATGTTGCTGTCAAATCCTAGGCTTACTGTGATGCAATACCTATCACCTAATAAGAAATGATTAATCGTATATATATTTTTGTACTAGGAGCTTTATTGTTTCGCTAATGAGTGAGTGAATGTGGCGGTGAGGGCATTACATACAGCCATTCACAGTCTGGTTGGACCATATAAAATGACAAAACAAACAGTGGAATGAAGACACTCGATTCATCTTTTGAATGCCCTGGAATATGCTGTTCACTACAAAGATCTCCCTCTATATAGGATGCACCTGTGCCCGGGATGAGTCCTCTGCCCTATATCTTCTCATTCTCATGGTAAAATTAGACAACTTGCACATCATTCATCATGGCAGAGTTTTAGCGGTTTCTGGGTCACATGCTGAGATGGAGAGTGATGAAACTAGGCAGTTTCATTAGGGAACTGAGAAGCACCCTCTGTCTACACGGCACATTCTTCTGCTTCTAATTTCCATTAAAAGCAATCAACCACAGTTCAGATTTATTTAGAGGCAGGGTTATCTGAGATATACATTATTAGCAGATTTAAAAAACGGGGCAGCTGTCTCAAAGTTGATCAAAGATTCGATGTTACTAATCTCGTAAACTTTTAATGACTTATTTCATCCTCAAAAGCGCTCAGCGTGGTTCCCCTGTAGCCACTAAAGCACATGCTTTATTCATTTTTATTATGAAATCCTTGATTGACAACATATGGGCAGCTCCCTCGTGCGTAATCCTGTCACGCTGCAAGGAAGGATATTCCAGTTTATTCTAAACATTTCTCTTTGATTCCTCCACCTCGTTTTCTTTCTGTATGTTCTGCCCTTGACTCTTACGAGGGAGAAGAAAGGACACAAGGAAAGCAAATGAGGATGCACCGATAATGAAATGAGAAGCACCAGATACTGTACGAGGACAAAGCCGCTGCCGAGACAAAGGTCAACACGTCATTTATGTAAAGCAGGAGTGTGATGGAAACAGTATGAAATATTCATGTTGTTTGGAGTATAACGCTGTGTATGAAAAGTAGATTTCATGCAGCAACAGCAGAAATTATGCTATCCATCCAAAAGTGTTTCCAGCAGATGCTGAAAACTGCTGCATTTGCAAGAGACAATAAAGCGTGGCAGATACAACAAATCTTTCGAGTGCTGGGATTAAAGATTACCATGGTAAATTTAGTAAACCGGTAGCGGTAAATATTAAGAATAAACCTCAAACAGAACTCATTCGTAACCTATATCGCGTACCTCAATATAAAAACATGCATAGTTCAGTATGTATTACGTCTTGCATAAATAAATAACCCTGTAACCCTGTAAACAATCCGAGAAGTAAGAAGTCACCTTCACATCCTCTGTCGATCTGTCCAATGCAGGCCAGCGCTTCGGTCACCAGGTCTGGCAAACGGCCGTTCAGATCCACGGATGCCAGACAGCCTTGAAATCCTTCTTTTGCGTGAACTAACTTGGGCAACTCTTTGTATACCTCCTCAGGAACGCCGCCAATGTAGAGATCGCCTGCAAACAGAGCCAGGATGAACAAATAAAACGTAGCTGCTCGCTGACAGCAGCTAGTGCTTGCATGCAGAATAAGGTATTGTGCTTTTTCAATATGCTGGTAATATGCATGCTAATAAGTAACAAGTTAGTTGTGAATAGTGTTCCATAATCTATTGTTACCCAATTATTTTTGGTCCAAAATGCTATTAATGCTCAGTTTACCTTTTAAGTCAAGATTTCTGGCCCCCATGGTGGTCTGGGTGGTGATTTTGGTGTCGATTTTGACAGTGTGCAGGTTATTGGTGTCTCTGGAGATGACGACATTGTGCCATTGGTTGTCATTAAGAGGCTTGTTTGAGTTTCCTTTGATGAGATAAGCACCGTTTCCCAAGTCTGAGATGTAATGCAGGAAGCTAAACAAAGATGAAAGTTAAACAAAATCTACCACACATGCAAATACAGATTTGCATAATAATTAAAGCTGAACACGGTTTAGTTTCAGTTTCCCGTAAGCTCGCAAATAATGTATATTTATATTCAGTTGCTTTCTCCGACAAATATTTGATTGCATGAATACATTTTACTTAAAGAAGAGAGAGAGAGAGAGAGAGAAAGAAAGCCTTGTAGCCTGACATCTTTTCTCTAATTTCAAGAAATCCCTCAAGTTGTGAGCAATATGAATTAAAATATTTAACATATGATCAAATTCTTCTGAAAATGAAATAATAGCTAGGCCATCAACTATATTACAAAGTTTTTACATTTGTACTTCTCTATACTCAGCTCAATACTTTCTCAGTGTCTCTGATATATTTTAGATATAAAGAGATATATTTTGACAGGGACAAAAGGCACATTAATATCGTACCCCTTAACCAGCTCTACAGCGATGAAGTCATTTCCGTCTCCACTGTTGAACAGGATGAGTCCGTCTGAGGAGGTGGTCTTGAACTGGAAGAACAGGTGCATGGAGTAGTACGCCTGCAGCGTGCTCAGAGACAGATAGCTTGAGCAGGACCTGAAGGTCACCGGATCTGCGATGATGTTCTTGAACCCGATCACGGCGTTGACTTCGCAGTAGTCGATGTCTCCGTTTACGCAGAGGTCGATGTAGGGCTTGCCGTTGAACGTCAGGCTCTGGAGGTGCCCGATGAAGTTGGAGGGCGTGATGAGCAGGTAGCGTTTCTCTGTAACAATCCCAGTCTCAATGTTGTGAAACTCCAGCTGCGTGTGGTCACCTGGAATCTCTCCTGGCAAAGCGTTGAGAAACATGCGTATGGTAAAAAGGCCAGTTCGGAGAAGCCCAACAATCTCCTACAAGATCCGTGCACTCATTTGCTTTCTGTGTTGGAGTCCGGGAGCTCCTCCACACACACACACACACACACACAGGTGAAGTTACCGTGTTTCTCCACACTAATAGATTTTGTTAAATAGGTGTTTTCCAGCCAGAATGATTGAAACATTTAAGCACAGGTGTTTTTGGTTTCATTCCATGTTACATGTACACGCTGTCATCAGCAGATGAAGAGTTCTGCTCTCGGATGCACGCAATAGTCTTGCTACAAAGCCACAGCAAATGTAATTATCATAAATGTGTCTAGGGAAAACAATAGGAAGACATTTTAATTATTTAATAATAAACAAGTGTTTTCTGAGTCCGTGTAGCGCAGATGAATCTCCTCATAGACATGCGTTTCATCTTTACGGATTAAGATATGGGTTTTTTTCATCAAGTGGTAATTGAAAGCTTTCTTTAGACAAATTTGTCATGTCTTTATTGCTGAGTTTTGGTTTATTTTTGTGAAGAGCTCCAGACGAGGAAGAGGGGATGGGGGGGTGCATGGTGATGGAAAAGTGGATCTACTTTTAATTTATGTTCCCATTTATGTCCCCAAAATGCGAAAGGATGAACGTCTTATGCTATAAACAGTGACATTTAACACTGTTCCTGCATTTAATTCACCCCAAAATGGACAAAATGGGTATTTTCACATTTTCAGTTCCATTTAAAGGGATCCAATTTTGAGATTTTTAAGTCAAACCGTTGTAGTCTGTCAGTCATATAATACTTGTTATAGGGAACTTTCTCTATTAGAAGAAAAAACATGCACAGAGAAATCCAAATAATATCTCAAAATTGGATCTAATGAAGAAAAAAAGACACCTACACCTAAGATTCCCTTGGGTTAAGATGATAAACTTCAAATGTTCACTTTAAAGTGAACTATCCCTTTAACTTCTGCTATTTCACAAAGACAGGATCATTGTGAAATTAATATTAGCCACAATAGAGATGAAAAAGTACAATAAATTCACATTTTACCTGTTATTAACTGTGACAGAGGAAACAAATATTCACCGTGTTTCCAAACTGTCTACCCCAGGTCCAAAAGAAATGTAAAAACTGAAAACACTGTGTTATTTCGGTTTAAAAGCCAGTATTAAATAACACTTTAATATCTAAAGAGAGTTCGTGTGATTGTATACATTAGTAATGTTGTAAAATGAATAAATGCATAATAATCGGCATAATCATAATACCCTGATTATTCATGATTATAATAATACCTACAAAATCATTACATCCCTACTCATATCCACCCCAAACACAGCAAAAGTGTTCGTTTAACGTTTTATGCTTTAAAAGCTAGAGTACACTAAAACGACTTTCACGCTATCAGGTCATTCTGAACACAACAAACTCAAAAGCATGCTAAACATAAGACGCAATAGAAACGTGTGTCCTGAAATCAGTGCAAAATATCAGACATGTTTAATAATTTAGCAATTAGCAATTTAGCATAAGATGACAATAAACACTTTTACCTTCAACAGTGGCCAAGTCATCCACAGACAGCTTCAGACTCCTCCCTCTCCTGCTCACTCGTACCGTGTGCCATTCATTATCATTCAGATTCTGACCAGCAAACATGGTCTCAGGTCCTTTGCCTGTGGGACAGCCCAGATCACAGTTAAAAAGAGCAAAAGAACGCCTGCTTTAAAAAACACAGACGGACAACAGGGCGGCACAAAACGCCCTCAACATATGAAACATTAATAACACTGTCACAAGAAATAAATTCACATATTGAAGGCAGACATACAGTTTATAAATCAGACATATGGCACATACGGCCATTTTACCTGACATTTGCCGTTAAGTGACCCTCTATTTAGTTCACGAGGCTGCTTGAGGTGAACTTTCTCTGTCATATAATATTTACATATAAAAAGTTTCCCTTTTTTAGTTGAAAGCAGTGTCATGTAAATGCCCCAGGAAATGACATCACAGCTCAATGCGAGGGAGTGATAGTGAGTCATTCTGAGCCGTGTACCGCTGCTAAACTTAAGAGCATGACCTTGTCTGACCAGCGAAGGAAACATCATGATATCATGAAGAATTCATAAAGTATGGATTTTCATGCTCTACTGTATAAATGCTCAACCCTGCGGTAACACTTTATTTGATAGTCCACTTTAGGCCGCTTTATTCTACTAACAGTAAGTAACTTTGCACTCTATATGTCAACCAGCAGCCATTACTGTATTAGTCGACTGTCTCCTTGAGATAATCTAACACTTTATTTTGATTGGTCCACAACATACTGACTATGAGGATCTTTGCCAGTACATGTCTACCAACCCTAAACCTAACCTAACTTTCTACTCTGAGAGTTAGTAGACATGTAGTTACCTATAATTAGTAGAACGTCTAAAGTGTAACCAACTCTGCTACTGGACTTAGACCCACTTTGCTGGTATTAGTCCCAAAGTCAGTCAGAGATCGCCTTCTGATTATACTGACTCTCACACTACACCGACTGTTGCACATCACCCTGGACAGCTGTAACCAATCACACATATGCCACGAACCTTCTCTCTTTAAGCGCATATTATTGTCTCTCCTAGTGGTAACAACAGTATGGAGACGATATAAATGTCAGCGAAGAGATAAAGTGGTTAAGAGATCAGTGGTTAAGTTTAATTACAACACTGTTCCAGAACAGTTCAACACAAGTCTTAGAGAGTACTGATTCCTGAACCTGGAGAGTAGCCTGAGGAAATCACAACTTTGCATGGAGAGCCTGGAGCTTCTGACTCACAGCTATGTACCTGTGTTTTCATATTTAAAGAATGTGTTGCTGAATATTCAAACAAGAGTTTTGAGCGGTGTAGAGTAGTGCTTGTTGTTTATCATTTCGCTGATTACAAATGCAGATGTGGTAATGTTTAGGAGGCAATATAATCAGTAATTATGTCCCCAATGGATGCAACAAATGCCTCATTTATGAGGGGTTTTATTGTTTTTATGTCATAACACCGGGGCACGGCAGTACGGTACGGTACACCTCATAACACCTTGTTTCTCATAAAGATGAGCTTTGTAAAGATCCATACAAAGAGGAGCAACAGCTATGTACCGTGTTTGGATATATGTTATGTAACATAAAATACATAAACATTGCATTACACCAAATACACAAAATAGTGTAATTTTAGCAACACCATATGACCCCTTTAATAGTGTTACTTTACTGAATGGCCAATTCCAATTTATTATTATTATTAATAGTTTTTAATAATAATAAAATACAAAATATTGAATTGTATTTAAATTCATTTTTGCATTTGTATTTAAATACAGTTTTGCACACTGTATTTAGTATTTTTATTATTACGCCCTGGAGTACATTTTTAAGGTGTATTATTTGTGTTATATAGCATAGTAAAAAGCCCAACAGACAATATATGAAACATTGTTTTAGCCCTCTGCTATGGCTATGTGTCTTGACATGCATGGTGAAAAATTGTGATTTTTTTGTTTTTACTGTCCCATTATGAAATTACACAATAAGACAAAATAAGACATTACGAGTCAATTGATTGATAGGATAAATGGAAATGGAAAGCTCTTCTTCTCTATTGGAAGGGCAGTGCAATTTTCATCAAGCTAGACATCAAACTAAGAGAAAAAGGACTTTTATGGGCCTCAAGGTTTTAGAAGTGGCTTCTCATGATAGGTTTAAGCACCGCATAACAGTTAAAAAAGCTAAACGAGACACATTCCCGTCCCCATGCACCAACAGAAGCTCAATAATAAGCAAACCCCATCTTCAATTGTTCTCAATACATATACCTCCGTACATATTGTATGTGCTCTCTGTGGTAGAGAGTCATAATCTTGAGAAATACTGCACTGGCACCATTAAATCTCTCAAATGGAAGACTGTATATAAAGATGGTATAGTTTCACAAGGCTCATTTAGTGCCAAAGGTCGCTGGTTCAAGTTAGAGGTCCAGCGGGGGTAATTAATAACCAGAGTGAATTGAGACCCTTAATCAAAGCACAGAAAACCCTATTGATCTCTGGACATTTTCACAAATTAGTTTTATTGGCAGGAGGAATTTTTGGTACTGTCCCAAGTAAACTGGAGTCCATAGTCAGTACCTGTCAAACATCAAGATATCCTGAAGTACAGTCGAGGACCTTTTGGAAAATTTCAGCCAGACGAATACAAAGTTCTAGCACATAACTCTAGATAGCGCAGTCCAATAGATCTAACTCAATATGACAAAATGAAATCATTATCACATGACATAGATGACTGGTTCACTCCTGTATCAGTAGCCAATGAGCTCGCTGCTCAAGATTAAAGTACTTGTCAGTGTTTGCTGTAGCAGTAGCAGCACACTTTAGAAACATCTGAAATCAACATCTAAGGCAAGACAAGTTTATTTATATAGCACATTTCATACACAGTGATAATTCAAAGTGCATTATATAAAAGGAAGTAAAATGGTTACAATAAAAACAAGGAATTAAAACAATTATGATAAAATGATATAAAAATGGATTTAAAATGAATAAAAAAACAGTAAATCGAATAAAAATTGAAAACCATGAAATACAGTGGAGTCAGTTTGGACGTAGCACAGTGATCATTTAACAGATGCACAGCCAAACAGATGAGTTTTAAGTCTAAATGTAACTAATGTTTTAGCACATCTGAGCTCTTTTGGAAGCAGGTTTCAATTACGGGTGACATAATAATTAAAAGGGGACTCCGCTTGTTTTGTGTGAACCCTTGGTATTTCTATCTGACTCAATCCTAATGATCTGAGTGCTCTGTTGGGTTTATACTCGGTCAGCATGTCTGCAATGTATTTAGGTCCTATGCCATTGAGTGATTTTTAAACAAGTAAAAGTACTTTAAAATCAATCTACAGTACATGTAACTGTAATCCAGTGTAAGGATCTGAGGACTGGTGTGATATGCTCAGATTTTGTTTCTAGTCAGAATCCTGGCAGCAGTGTTCTGGATGAGCTGCAGCTGAGAACACTCTTGGGAAGGCCAGTGAGGAGACTTAAATGGAAGTAAAACATCTAATTCTTGCAATGTTTTTGAGATGGTAGTATGCTGATTTAGTTACTGCTTTGACATGACTACTGAATCTAAAGCCTGTCTCCAGAATCACACAGAGAGTCTTGACTTGATTTTTAGTTGTTTGACCCTAGATTCAAGGTACGCATTCACCCTGAGAACTTTATCTTTGTTTGCAAAATCAATGATTTCAGTTTTCTCCTTGTTTAACTGAAGAGAATTTTGGCACATCCAACTGTTAATTTCATTAATGCATTGGCAGAGTGAGTCAATGGGGCTAAGTAAATCTGGGTATCATCAGCATAGCTGTGATAGGCCATTTGGTTCTTTCTCATTATCTGACTTAGTGGGAGCATATAAAAGCTAAACAGCAGAGGTGCAAGAATTGAGCCTTGTGGGACTCCACATGTCATGGACGTCCACTTAGACTTATGCTCTCCTATACTCACATAATATCACTTCTATCTACGTATGACCTCAACCATTTCAGTACCAACCCAGAAAGTCCAAACGAGTTTTCCAGTCTCTCTAGAAGCATGTTATAATCAATAGTGTCAAATACAGCACAAAGATCTAGCAGTACCAACAATGATATTTTGAGAATGTGCTGTGATATGCAAATATCCATTTGAGTTTAAAAATTTGTTCAACAAATTAAAAACTACCTTTTCAATAATCTTACCTATGAAGGAAGATTTGATATTGGTCCGTAGTTGCTGAATATATGGTGTTATAAAGATTTCTTTCTGATATTACTGATCTTCTCAGAAAAGAAGAAACGAAACTCAATGCATCTGCTTTCAGAGAGCATTTCACTGAGAATCTGACTTGGGGGGGTTGTCAGTCTCTCAATCGTAGCAAAAAGTGTGAGTGTTGTTTAAGCTACTATTTATGAGGTTTGAGAAGAAGGTGTATCTAGCTGTGGCTAAGTTTCACATTGAAAGCATGAAGGCTGTCTTTTTGGATGCTAAAGTGAATTTCAGGTTTTCAGCATTGTCATTTTCATACTCTGAACTGCTGTTGATTTTCTCCATGGTGATTTCTTGCAGAATTTCACTGGACCAATTTTGTTGATTAAATTCTTAACTTTCAAGTTAAAGTTGTATTTCGTACCATCTGTAACCAGGATAAAGCTGATTGGCTAACCCTGTAATACAAAGAAACACAATAGTCGAGTCTTAATGTTAAAAGTGCATTAATTATTATTTCAAAGTCATTAAAAAATAGCATAGGTTTTACTTTAGCTAGTTCTTTAAGCAAAGGTTTTACAGAGAGTGTTGAATTACCTAGGGTTATTTGACTAGGAAAATCAGATGAGCCAACCTCTAGAATTTAGTTTTATTCTCATTAAAATTGAGAAAGTTTAAAGATAGCCAAGCTTTCGTGCCAGATAGACAAGTGTATCTATCCCATCAGTATTAGGTTTTAAAGGTAAATATACTTGAGTGTCATCCGCACAGCAGTGAAACGACAACCCGTATTCCCTAAAGATAGACGCTAATGAGAACATATATAATGAAAAAAGAATCAAAGCTAAAATAGGTCCCTGTGGAATACCACAAGATAGAACAGCAGTCTCCACATTTAAATGTAATCAATTATTTTCTCTCACTTTTGCTGACTGTCATAAGCGAAAGCTGTATGGGGCACATGTGTGCGCATTAATGTAGCCATTATATTCTAATCCTCAGCAACACGCACATCTTGGCTTGTATTGTTCATTTCTGTGTCTCCTGCTTTGTAGAGGGTTATTTATATATGGTGTATGTTAATATTTCTTACATGCTCAAAGTCTCTGTACTTGCTCTGCCACAGCAATGCAGCAGGTCTATTCCACCAAGACATTGTCATTCACATTACCAGACTGAAATACAAAGTTCTGACATAAAACTCTAGATGCCACAGTCTGATAGATCTAACCCAGATGATGGATCTAACATAATGACATCATAACTTGGCACGGCTGATTTGGTAACCAATGAACTCAATGCTCAACATTGAAATACTAGACAGTGTTTGCTTTAGCAGTAGCGGCGCACTTCAAAAACCTTCCACCTTCCCCAGCTCCGCATGCATATATCTGATACAGGGCAATCATGTATGTAATGGAATTATTCATGTTATATGAGTAGCAGAAATATTCATTATATGCTCACAGCAGCATGTTTTGGAGGTATTCGCAGTAACAAGCCTCAGTACTTGCTCTACCGCAGCTGCAGCGTACCAGATCTAATCTGCATAACATGAATATGGAGAGAAAAGAGTCATCCATCAGTCAAACAGTTACCTGTCACAGCAAATGTTGTAAAAGAAAAACTAGAGCTGGTTACTGATTATGTTTTTTCACAATTAATTACATGAGGTGAGGATTAATTCATCTAATTAAATTTGCCACAATTGGGTGAGTGAACTATACCTTTAATTGATTTATTTTATTAATATTGTGAATATTACTATGAAAATTATACTCTAAATATTAAACTAAAACTGCCAATAGGTGGTGGTAAATGTGTTAATGATTAAGTCATCAAGTTATTTATTTGATTCGTTCAAATGTCATCACACTCAGAACTCATCATACTCAAAAACTATAATCAGTTCTCTGAAGGATCAGGCCAGCGCTGCTTTCTCAAGAAAGTTTCTCATTCTCGCTTTTTTATTGATCTCACGCTTTAATATGACGTTAATGTGCTCACGCATTTGAAACCCGCGAGCCTGGTCTCATTAAAGTGATTTCAATGGCACGATTTTGTTTCTATTTGGTGTGCTCATAATACGAGCCTTCCCCATCCCTCTAAATGGATCTTCATCATCAGCCCGATCGGTGCGTGACATCAAAGTATCACGTGAACGATCAAAGAGCAGACGGCCTTCTTATGCTTTTGAATCGGTCTTGCGGTACTTTGTGATGTCATACACCAATCGGACGCTGTGGTCTTCATATTCTTGTTGGTAAAATTGACCAAAACAGTATTAGTATTCTCACTAGTATTCTGCTGATAGATTCAGTCCATAAATAAACTGTAGAGAACACTAGTTTCATACTAAACTTCTAGATGCAAGGTTTTTATTTCTAGTTGAACTATTTGAGCTGTCACCCATTACATTCACGGTTTATTGTTACTGTAGTCCTTGATCATTTTGGTTACATTGTTACACCATTAGATGGCAACAAGAGACAATTTTCATGAATCAGTAGGAAAGAATTAGGCCCAAAACCAGATTGTAAACAAGCACATTGTTTTTCCAAAAAAGCTTTTTTTTGAATATGAGATTAAGCTAAGAAATTAATGGTATGTTAGGCTCCACTTACCTGGGGCTGTGGAATGGAAGCCTATTGAGGACCATTAAGTCAATTTTAAAGAATATGACACCAGTTCAAACCTGATAAGAAAAGAATGCCCATCATTCAAGCTAATGGGGGAAAGAAGGGTATTGTATAAACATGTATAAACACATGAAACAGCCTAATTAATTCCAGTTTGTGATACAACAAAATTGGTTAAAACGTTTTTTGGTACTGTAACATCTTTGCAAAATTAAAATGTACAGTGTATTTAGGGTAATGTTTAAAAAGTTCACACTGCATCGGAAGTTACAATGATATGGAAATGTTTCTGTCTGACTGCATCTTGAAGCATGTACTTAATCATACTTATGGCATGGCAGGAAATGATCATGTAGCGTGTGACATAAAAACCAGGAAGCTATATAACAGTGATCCTCAAATCTGGTTCGCAAGATCCACTTTCCTGTAGAGTTTAGCTCCAACCATGATCAAATTCACCTACCTGTGCTTTTCCAAGAATCCTGAACACATTGTGAGGAGAGAATTTATTTCTCAAATGAAATCAAATCCTTGTGAATCCAAACATTCAGGAACTATTGCAGCACGCATGCCATGCCATAAAACGTATCTGGAAAGAAATCTCCAAAGAGAGCAAGCACCCTCTCTTCTTGCTCCTTTATGACCCTCCTCTTCCATTCAATGTTTTGTATCGGCATCCATTTAATTCTGAATTGGCTTCTAATTGAGTATACAACTTCACCTGACTAATAATACATTGTTATATTTGACTTATTCCGACCTCTTATGAAATGATCTCTTTCAAGTAGATTAATGTGTAGTCTAGCATTTCCGTAAATCTGTGCCGGGACAGAGCATACCTAAGTACGTATGGTTGGTGGGGAACTAACCATCAAGTATCTTCTGATTACTCTGTCACCAATTTAACATGGTGAAGTTGTTTGGTATTTTGTGGTTATCTAGTTAAATAACCTTTTTGTTCAGAGCATGCAGGGGGTAGCTCACTTAAAGGTATTATATCTACCCTTCGCCAAACAGCCGACCGAATTGTAAGCGACGCTAGGGCCATAATGAAGAAAGATGTAAAATAATTGACATCTGTGGTCAGTTTTAATTATGAATATTGCCTAAATTCAACAATCATTTGAAACTGGAGTCAGGTTGCACACAAAGCTAAACTAAAATTTAAATCAAATATCAATAAATTCAGAATCGCAAGTAAAAGACCTTTCACGCATTAAACTGGCACTGGATTCCCCTCAACATTGATTAGCATGCTCAGGTGAGTTTAATTAGGGTTCGAGATGAACTCTGCAGGAACATGGATCTCGCCAGCCAGATTTGAGTAGTCTTGCTGTATAGCATAACCTGCACTCTGTTTAAAAAGGTTGTTTCTCCTTTGTGTTGTGTGGCTTGTAGCAGCGCCCAGAATCATTAGCATGAGCAGGCTGGTAAACAAGCAGCATTTTAAACCATGTGTTTCTCCATGCTATCATTAAATGTCACATTCACTACTTTTTGTTGATCAATAGGTCGCCCCAGGAATTATGTGACAATATTATTGTAATTTTGAGGCCTCCAATTGCCACTGACTATTTATAATTGTCATTTTTAATGGGAAATCCACTTAAGTGCTAAAAGGACACAACAACAATAATTTGTTCATCAACTGACTGCTGATGAACAACATCTGTAACTGTCCATAGGTTTTTCAAACTGTATTACCTCTTCCATGCTTTACAGGGATTTCTAGAGTACTGTTCCCCTGGGGTAAAAGTCAGGAGAAAGCAGAGCCATATGTTTTTGCGGCAACTTCATATGCACTGAGAAGAGAGGAAACTACTGTTTTAGGCTTAACTAAAAGGACTTTTTCTCTTCATCCTCCTGCCCAATACTGATCATTCTAATATGTTCTATTGTCAGACAACCTCTATAGCTTACGCTACGGTCCTTCGACATCCACCATTGCTATGTGTTATGTTCTTGTGTCCATTATCTGTCTGAATGGTGTGTGTTTTATAATTACAGTATGTGTCCAATAAACGCACTATGAGTCTGACTCTCCTTCAAAAAACAATCACAGCACACATTCTCAGGCTAGAGCAATCAACCAAAGATCAGTACAACACAGGTCCACTTACATAAACACAGAGTGTCAAAACCAAATCCAACACATCTCACTATTTTAACAAACCAGTTTGCAATGCTTTCTTCAATGCATGTTTAACAGTCTTTATTGCGCTTTATGCAAGTTCATTGGACTGAGGGTGTCCTGAACTGGATGCTATGTCTGGCAAAGACTAATTCAATTTTTTGTATTACAGGCTGTTTAGCCTGGTAAGGTCAGTACATCTGGATATTTTGTCCACAAGCAATAGATAGGACTGACCTCTCAGCTCAAAGATATCCCTTCCAACCTTCATCCATGGTAGTTCTGGAACATCATGACTGATCAGAGGCTCTTTTTGTTGTGGCTGGAGTTGTTGATACAGCACACATTTCTCCACCATTTTCTCTATGTCTCGTGCCATTCCAGGCCAGGATTTTCTTGCTTTGGCCTTTGTTCGCTGGACACCTTAATGAGCTATGTGTAGCTTCTCTAGGATTACTTTTTTGAAAATTCTATTCTGCACACTAATTTTGTGTCGCATAGGCCAGTAGCTGTGTAGGTTGCGTCTTTTCTGTGGCCAGCCATTCTCTACCTTTTCACACAAATCTTGCAACACTTGGTCTGCTGACGTGGCCTCTTTTATTTGTTGAAGTGTGTGTGGACTCAGCACATTCGTGACCTCTAAGCCATGAACAAATTTCTCATCATTGAAGTCTTTGCTGTCATACAGCATATGCTGCAGTCATGCATGGGTTTGCACAGCTGTTTCTGCATGATGTTCTTGAGGGGCTTATGATCTCATTGCACCATCACTGCTTTGCCATATATGTACTGATGAAACTTCCTTGCTGGCAACTATTGCGAGCAACTCTTTCTCTATTTGAGCATTTCTTTGCTCAGTGTCGGTGAGTGCTCATGATGGACACAGGATAGCTCCCAAGCCATCTTTCAATGAGTCTGCCTGTATTGTTAGTGTTTTTTTGTGATCACAGAACCTCAGTACAGTTGCTTGTGTGAGAGCAAACTTCAAAGTCTCTACAGCAGTGCTGTGATGGGGATTCCACTGGCACACAGCATCCTTCCTCAGCAGCTGTCTCAGAGGTGCTGTGAGTAAAGCTTCATTCGGTATGTACTGTGTTATATACTACCAAGTAGACACTGCAGGCCTTGTTTATCCTTTGGAGGTGGCATCTCTGTGATCACCTTTGCCTTGTTGGGTCACTTTATGTGACAATGTGTGCCATGTAGTTCACAGTATTGACTTTGAACTGGATTTTATCACTATTTTGTCACCAAAAGTCTCTTCTGAAACACCTCACTTGCTGAATTGATGCCAAAGGGAACTATATTTTTTCTCAAGGTGAGTTGAAGGTGCATTGTTTTGAGGATGGTTCATCCAACTTAATTTGCCATTAACCATCTTTTTCATGGTGAAAATAGATTTTCCTGCTAGATTTCTACACACACACATACAGGAGTGGGAATGGAATAGTGCAGACTTTTAATGGCTTTGTTCAAATCACAAGGGTGATTTGGGAACTCACCTATCTCCATAAAGACTGGCAGATACGCTATGCTCTATTGCTTATGCTATAGATTGTCTCGTGCCAACATTGTTGTTGTATAAAATGCATCAACTGATCAAAAGATAATTGTTTGAGTGCTACAATGATAAATGTTTTGCAAGTTTTGGAGCTCATGCAGAAAGGAAATCGTCTGTATTGTTTGTTCTTCTCTTATTGATGAATTCATCATCTTCATATTCTCTAATGATCAATGAACTCCAAGAATAAAGCAATACTCAATGGATAATGATCAGATCAGCTAATCTCTTCTTAAACATACACGCAACTGACTGTGTGCTTAACTTCTGCTTGTGTCTTTATGCTAGGTTTTGGCACATCTTTTATAAACACTTCTGAAACTATTTCTGCCATTAGCCTCTTGGTACATGTGGTTTTGGGACTGGTCAAAAAAATATTCCTCCCCTTATAAATGTATTTATAATTTGCCTTTCTGGGAGAGTTAAGTGAGATTTTCACAGAACAGGGACCAATTGACTATATCCATAACCTATAACCTATAACCTATAACCATTGATCAGCCATGGACAAGGATGTGGTCACAACCAATTAAAGGAATAGTTAACCAAAAATGAACAAAAAGAAAATATCCTATAATTTATGTAATGAGGAGTCAGAAGCAGGCAGATCCGTTTGCAGTTTTATTAAATCAATTGGTGCCCTCCGGTGGTGATCAGAGAGAGTCAAAGAGGCCTGACTTATAAAAGAGACCCCTCCCTGCGAACGGCTGCAGACAATCTGAGCAGGTGGTCTGGGACTAGAGGTGAGGCAGTTGTGTTAAAAGAAGTCAGACCATTGCAGAATTTGTTTTGTCATCCAGGATATGCGAGGGTTGTGTTTTTTCAGCCTGGGCAAGCTGAGAATGACACGGATCTGGGGTGATTCGACGGCAAACAGTCTAATGGGTTTGATGTGAAAATGCCAGTCTAAAGCAGTATTTCAGGGTTGAGCGGTCGCCTGTCTAATGCTGCTACTGCCACTCAGGATTTATATGTAATGAGAGGAATCTGCTGCCCCTGAGTTTATCACAGCAATCGTGTCAATCCTCTTCTCCTCACTACTCAGAATGGTAGGAATTTCAAAGGAATTAGAATAACAGGATTCAGAACTCATTGCAGTAGAATTGGCATGTGGGACAGTTGGGACAGGAAGCTCTCAGATGCCCTGGTTCACCACAGTATAGGCACAGGTGATTGTGGATCTGTTTCTCCCTCTTCACCGACATTAGTTGAGTGTTATCAATCTGCATCGGTTCGGGGTCATGGTGAATCTGGGTGGCAGAATTAACTGAGGAGAGATGACGAGGACGTCACGAACACATCAGGTTGCCGATACAATAGTCAGCTCCATGAATTGCTCCAAAGTTTTCATCCTCATCACTGCAGGCCAGCTCAGACTAAAGCTTAACATTAAGTCCCTTGCAATAGAGCAGTTTGAGATGGTCGAGTGCGGAACGTGAGAGTGTATGGGAATGCGGTGCTGTTGCCCAGGCACCAACAATTCCCAGCTTGGTAATGGTGGTGAATAGTGGCCCGTATTTCGAAGCTCATATATCCATCATAAAACTAACCTATAGGCTTTCAGGCGGTTAACAATTCTCCTGAAGCAGATTGATGGGTTTTTAAAATAAAAATATATATATTTTTATAAAAAGAAATTCAAATCACTGAATTCTGGCAATGTATACAATTATACAATATTATACAATATAAACTCCTGCTTTACCAAAAATCTCCTGGTCTCTTCTTAAAAAGAAGCTAAAAAAGTTTCCAACAAAGCTCATCAGAGAATAGATTAATGAAGATAGAGCAATACTAAATGCAGGTAACAAATTGAAAGTTGAAAACGACAAGTTAAACTAAATTTCAGAGGAGTGCACTATAAGAGATGAAGAGCTTAAGTTTATGTCACAAGTCAGAGGTCAGCCAAGAAGTCATGACAACTCCACTGTCTTAAACATGCATATGGCCGTTGCTAGATGTCAGTGATTTGAATTTATAATTTTACAAATAGAAGACTTTTTGTTACAAGAACCCATCAATCTGCTTCAGAAGAAATGTGCAGTTGTATGATTTAGATTTACGATGGATATATGCGATTTATGAAGCTTCAAAATAATAGCCATTATCCACCACTGATCTCATGTTTGACTGTGTCATTTAGTTCAGGTGTGTGCCATTAATTAATTCAATTTGCTTTAGTATTTATAATGTAGTCTGTCCTGTGATCCTTGTCCAGTATTAAATGTATGTCTCTTTATGTGAGTCTTCTGCGTGTTCGTGGAATTATCCTCGCTATTGTGGATTTATCCTTCATCTATGTGCTGTGTTTGTAGACTAGACTTGTATTGTAGGCCAGCATCCAGTACAAAAACAAAATTACAAGAGCATCCATTACAATAGTTCTGCAAGGCAGGTATGACATCTCCATAACTGATAAAGGAAGCACCTTCTTGTTGATACAAGTCTTTTTGGAAACAGTTATGCCAGCAAGTACTATATCAATCAACCTAAGATACATTTTTTCTGGGTAACACTTTAGAACTGGTAACACTTGTTAACTATTAACTGCAACGTTTCCCTCAATAAGTTGAAAATTAATTTGCTTCTTATTAATAGTTAGTGCGGTAGTTGTTAGGGTTAGTTATTGGGGTTGTAGAATAAAGTCATGTAGAATAAGGCATTATTTACGTGCTTAATTAGCACTAATAAATGGCTAATCTAGTAATATGCATGCCAATAAGCAACTAATAGGTGTAACCATAAAATAAAGGGTTACCGTTTTCTCTTGGCAAAAAGACAAAGACAAAATGTAGTAAGGAAGGTGAATTGAAAAGGTAAAGTGCTAGAACTTAACTTATAATAAGATAATTTACATTATGCAGGATATTGACCTGACCGTGCAAGTTATCCTAGGTCCCAGAGCTCATTACAGCTTGCCCACTTAAGAAGAAACAGAGGAAGCACATTCTTTTCCTTCACCAAAATATGTACCCTTCACTGCACTTTTACTATGCATTAACTTGTCTGGGTTGCAATAATGAATTCAGAGAACAAATATAACAACTTACTCAAGCGGCAGACACTGAAACACATTGTTAGAAAACAATTGTAAAGGTGGCCGTAGGGCTGGGCAAAAAAACTGTATATTCATGAGCATCTCGTCAGTAAAGACTGTTCCTTTATTAGCAGTAATCTCAAGCTCCTGTTTTCAATTGTGAAACTGTGAATTAGTCTACTAATCAGGGAACCAGTTTTACTGACGAGATGCACTTTGAATATATAATACGATCTTTTTCCCAGCCCTAGGTGGCCATCAGTGTCTACCCAGAACATTGGACAGACTAATGTTGCGAAGATCACTGAACAAAACGCAACATATAAATGTTTTTGCCCCCATTTTTCATTAGCTCAATTCAATTTTCTATGTACACAAAATGACTATTTCTCTCAAATATTGTTCACAAATCTGTCTAAATCTGTGTTAGTGAGCACTTCTCCTTTGCCAGGATAATCCATCCATATCACAGATGTGGCATATTAAAATGCTGATTAGACATCGTGATTATTGCACACGTGTGTCTCACAATAAAAGGCCACTCTAAAATGTGCAGTTTTACAGCACAGCACAATGCCACTTCTTTAAGGGAGCGTGCGCCTGGCATGCTGACTGCAGGAATGTCCACCAGAGCTGTTGCCGGTGAATCGAATGTTCAGTTTTCAGCAGATTTCAGGAAGCTGGTCCCCAGCCTTCTCAAAAACAAAAGCGCATAATTTACTCTTGGGCTTACCAGTGCTAACAGACCTTTGACAGTCTCAAGTAAGATCAACAACCGTACTGGTATCTTGCCAACAACACTGGTCTAGGAGCAATGTTTACCCAAGAATCTGAAGGAGAGGAGCGTGCTCTTGCATCACACTTACTCAGAGAAGGGAAAGTTAAAATGTTCTCTGAACTTTTAGAGACTGTATATTTGCCCAGTATACAATTTCCTGAGGAAGTCAGAGACTCTGGTGGTAAGTCATAACTCTCTTTAGTCAGAATTCTGTCTACTCCAGTGCTTCTTCATCTCCAATGAAAATTCTGTTCGTTTCATAGCTGTAACCAAACACAAATTCATTTTAAGATCTAAGAACTTTCTCTCTATAGGCAGCAATGCAACTTATACATTCAAAGCCCAAAACGGTAGGAAAGATATTGGTTATATTATACTATATTATACTGTCAAGCATAATTTGCAAAACATGCAGTTTCACAATGTCAGGACTTGACACAATGTCAGCATTTTATGGTTGTATATTTAACAGAAAACATTATTTAAAACACCAAGCTCTTAACTTTAACTACGCTGTAAAAATTTTGAAGTCAAAATGCTTCTGATGCTACGTTTTATTAAACTGACTGTGAAAATGCATCAAATCCCACTTCAGCTGCTTCTGTTCATTCTGCAGTGAAGAAGATTTAGTTAATAATGATTTGATTGGTTAAAGCCTTGTACTGACCTATTATATTAGGTGAAATGATTACTAAAGTGTAAGAATTTCATATGAAAGATGGTGCACGCATTTAATACAGTTAGGGGACGAATGCCTTTCAAGCGAGAGGGAAGCAGAGCACTCATCTACAGAGCCAGCACAAACACAACTTATACTTCTTTATTGCCGGAACTTCATACGCTTAAAAAACGCTCGACTAGAGCGTATCAGACGAAGAAAGGAGGAAATTCAAACCATTCACATTTCAGCGAACAAAAATGTATACGATGTTATGTACAGCCAGTTCACAACAGGGAGCGTAAATCACTTAAATAGCCAGCCTTATTTACCTTCTCAAAGAGCACCGATGAATAGTTTCAAGAAACGAAACCAATAAAAGCTTAAGATTTGTGCGTTTTTCCCTCTATGTCTGTGTCAATGGAGCATAAATGTTAATATTTTGAGCTGCTGCACAACGGTCAAATACGTCTAGTCTAATGTTCACAAAAATATGTCAATACAGACTAATTGAAATTTTATTAGAGAACTCTGAAACTGAGCAAATGTGTCTTTAAATTTAAGATCACAAAGATGATGGAGAAACGGTCTCAGCTATGTCTCTATGTCTCTGTCCACTATGTCTCTTTTGCCAATGTGTATACAGTAGCAGCTAGTTGTTAAAGAGTCAGTTGATCCCAAAATCAAAATCATCATCATCATCATAATCATCATCATCATCACAGTTATTCCATTCCAAACCCCTAGGGCAATAGAAATGAGATATTTCTATTACTCCATTGACAGTTCACACACCTGCTATTTCAAAATTTTCATAAAAAGATTGTAAAACGAATCCATATGAATCGAACAATCTAGTCCAAATTTTCTTAGGAGACTCAATCATTTTAAATGAACAGATTGAATTTATGCTTTTACTCGCATATAAACATTAATCAGTACACACATCAGATAGTCGAAAAATAAGGTTTATTTTTGTGTTAGACATTAAGTTTGAGCTTCCACAAAAACTTACATATAATTAATGATAGTAAAAGTAAGCGTGTTTGGCGTGTTGCTCAGAACTCAGCAGAACCTTTCTGTATACAGTATGTTTAATTTAAAAGGCTAAATGGTAGAAAACAGATTGTTCTGATTTTTACATTCTATCTTTAATAGATAATTACAGTGAAGCATGCTGGAAGCTCTTGCAGAACACACCGATCTCCGGCTGGGCCTGACTCCCTGATGCCAAAATGCTAAATAAAGTAAGATTGTGTGCATTACGTTATTCTTTGACAAAGACCTGTCTCTGTATCGTTGTACAATTTAACAAAATGACACAGACAATTCTTTTTTAACAGCAAAAATATATATTTTACTATATATATTCACATGAGCATAATTGATGAATGAGACACTGATAAGGAGGCATCACACTATAAAACTGTTATGGAGCAGCAGATGAACATTATAAAAATGGTGCAAGATCTAAAATCAAACAATATTCTTGACATGAGTAACTTCTTAATGCTAAATTCTGAAAAAACGGAGGTGCTAATAATTGGACCTAAAAACCCCACATATAATAATCTAGAACACAGCCTATCACTTGATGGCTGCTCTGTTAATTCTTCATCATCAGTTAGGAACCTAGGTGTGCTGTTTGACCGCAATCTTTCCTTCAAAAACCATGTTTCTAGCATCTGTAAAACTGCGTTTTTCCATCTTAAAAATATATCTAAATTACAACCTATGCTTTCAACCTCTAATGCAGAAATATTAATTCATGCGTTTATGACCTCAAGGTTAGATTATTGCAATGCTTTATTGGGTGGTTGTTCTGCACGCTTAATAAACAAACTTCAGCTAGTCCAAAACGCAGCAGCCAGAGTCCTTACTAGAACTAGGAAGTATGATCATATTAGCCCGGTTCTGTCAACACTACACTGGCTCCCTATCAAACATCGAATAGATTTTAAAATCCTATTAATTACCTATAAAGCCCTGAATGGTTTATCTCCTCAATACTTGAGCGAGCTCTTATCACATTATAGTCCTGCACGTCCGCTGCGTTCTCAAAACTCTGGCCATTTGATAATACCTAGAATATCAAAATCAACTGCGGGACAACTGCACCTAAACTCTGGAACAATCTCCCTAACTCTGTTCGGGAAGCAGACACACTCTGTCAGTTTAAATCTAGATTAAAGACACATCTTTTTAACCTAGCCTACACATAACACACCAACACACTTTTATTACTCAAATCTGTTAAAGGATTTTTAGGCTGCATTACTTAGATTTGCTGGAACCGGGAACACTACTCCTACAATACGATGTACTTGTGACATCGTACAAAGAATGGCATCTACGCCAGTTTCTTTCTCAATCTGTTTTCACAGTTTGTATCCAGACTAGATGGTGGATCAGCACACAGAGATTATGTTCATCAGAGACCAGAACACCTAGATGCGCCCGTGGACAGATCACCAGATCCTGATGCACACACACACACACACACACACACACTCACTCACTCACTCACTAAGGAATTTACACTATCTGACACAGCTGTGTTTAAAATTGAACAGGAGGTTAAGTGCTGGGCGTCTGGTCAGAGGAGAAATGGCCCCAAGTCAGTCTGGTTTCTACCAAGGTTTTTTTTTCTCCATTTTGTATGGATGGGGTTTTGGTTCCTCTGTCTTGCTTTGTTGGGGACACTTAACTTCTAGTGATTATTGTCGAATTGATTATAGAGACAAAAATACCAAATTGTTCAATCTCGTCATTATACATCCCTATCATTGTATTCTTCTTCCTTATACTGTACAGTGCTTTGATGCAACCTATGTTGTTAAAAGCGCTATATAAAAAAAAAGGATTGATTGATTGATTGACATCACATAATCTAATCATTTAAGTCCACTTAAAGACATAAGGGCATTAAAAAATGCATAAAAAGGTTCTTGAACTCAGTACAGTCTTGATTTTAGTTCTATCCCTAACCAAACAGACACTTTTGCAAATTTCAACTAATCCTTAATGATAATTATTATTCATGTGTGTGAAGTTTAGGGTTGAAATGAAAATGTGTCCAAACAGAGTTTCCTACTCATGGTTTAAGAGGAAATTCCAGTCAGTAAAAACCAGCTTTGGAGTGGAAATGGCCCTCAAATGGTAGTTAGCAGTCTCTATATATGATGCATATGATGTCAAGATTCTGATTAGACAATCAGTCAGTTACAAAGAGGGCTCATATGATAAAGTGGACACAAGGAATACTATGTCTAGACACGATGTTGACTAGTTGTTTTGGAACAGTCTAAATCCCTCTCGGAGCGAGCAAGAGGTGTAGGACCAGTGGGGTTACACATGACAGGAACATGTGGTGACAATCAGGTTGTGTTAATTAGATGAGATTTTCCAATATGCATAAAACACGGTGTCACGTTCTCCGGACTTTGTTATTGTTTTCATCGTGTGCCATGTGTTCAGTTTGACCCACTTTAGTTAATTGTCTATCGTCTTCAGCTGTGTCTTGTTAATTGTAGACATTCACCTGGTGTATTTAAGTCCTGTGTTTTCAGTTCCGTTTGTCCGATCTTGTCTTTATGTTCGTCTGGTTTTGTTGTTCTGCCTGCCTGCCTGAATATCGTTTATTTAACCTGAGTGGATTAAAGCCTTTTTATTTTCATTTATACTCATTGCCTGCTCTCGTGCTTACCACACCCGTGACACACGGCTGCTTAAGTATGGCCCTAAGCTTAATCAGAGACTCTTGTACAAACTAACCAGTTTTTACACATGGCTTGTTTCTTTTTAGAGAAAGTTCATAAACCTTGTTTATATGGGTAGTTCTAATCAAGCTATATCGTTAGGTATTTAGATTTTACCATCACTCACACTCAAGCATGATTGACAGATGAATTAACATCTTTGCTACAATTCCCATGAATTAGAAAGTTAACTATCCAAGTATTAATAGAAGATATTTGTTGTTGAAATTATGACAGTAGCACACACAAAGATAGTAGCCGTTCCACGCTCTGGGACGGTTAGCATGTGCATGTTAGCATGTTACCATCCTGTAAGGGAGAAATGCCTTGCTGCAAAGGAAAGATTGAGAGATGCAAATGTGGCAGGGAGACATCTCTTAATGGCTTAATGGGGTGAAATATCTATGAAGGATTGCTCCCATGATGAGCCACAAATGGACCAAAGCCAACAGTGCAACAGGTAATAATCGTCAGCCTCCTGTGCATTTAATTTATTTAAAAAAAAATGGCAAGTAATGCATGGCAGTCAACCTTTATGGATGAAATTTGTGTAAGTAAACAGGATTCCACTGGAGGCCCTGTTTTCATACACAGACCATTTGGGTCATAAAATCAAAGATGCAGTCTAGAAGGCACAACATCTTCACATCTGTCCATCTACAGGTTATGGAGATGTGTATTAACCTTGTTAAAGCAACATTGAATCATTTATGTACCACGCTCAAAACCCATTTGGGCTTTCATACTTGTACAAACCAACTCAACAAGAACAGGATCAGAATCTTTAAAAGAACAGTGTGATCACAACGCAGTATGTTGACTTATATGAGGTGAGATAATATAGTTACACTCCAAACTTAAAATGACGTTTAAAACCAGGTTAGAATGTCTTAACAAATCATTAGATGCCACCAAGTCAACTCCTCACTCAAGATACCATCCTTGACTGACTTCTTAAAACATTACTCCAGGCTCAACCACAAAACCAAACAATCTCCATTCAATGAACAATATTTTAATACAGTTTATGGTCCAAGAAGCTGCAAGGATCTTATCCGCCTTTCTCTATTTACTAACCTGCGTGTGACTACTGTTTTGACAGACTAAATGTGCAAATGTAATGTAGATGTTTTTAGGTTTTAAGTTTCTCCTCCTGCATTATGAGGACAAGCAGCAGTAAGTGATTTGTTCTCTGCTGAGTTCCTGCCAGTCTTGTTACTGTGCTAACAACTAGCAATGTCCCAGATCCTGTGAAGAGGGCCCTTATTAAGTCCTCTACAGCAGTGGTTCACAGCTGTGTTCCTGGGAACCCACTGATCTGCATATTGTTTATGTCTTATCTGTATGAATGTTTTGTTACATTCTTGACTTAGATCATCAGCTCGCTAAGATAGATCTTTAACACCGTGTGTCACATTATAGAGACATACAGGCAGGGTTAAATTAGTTTAAAAATTATATAACATAACATGATAAATCATAGCATTTTGCAAGGAGCTTATTGAAAATAATTAGTTAAATAATTTATAATCTGCTCCTGTAATCATATAATATATAAAAGTTGTGTTCAGTTCAGTTGGAAACAGGAAATAAGCCCATTTTGAAATATAGATAGGACAGGGACAGATATAGAGACATAAAATATTCCCTGGATCTTTTGACATATATATATATAAACTACTTGCAGATTAATTTTCTGAGCTCTAAAATTCCTCCCCCTTACAATAAAAAACATTTGCATAATGCATAATGATTTATCTACATGATAGGCTGTGGTTTGTATCAGAACACATCCACAATAACAATACTCCTCAATCCTTCCATAACCAGTGAGATGTCAGACACCATAACTGACGAGTTCTGGAAACACTGCACCAAAACAAAGCTTTGATCATGTTTTGTGCTTAAAACATAACTAGCATTATAAGAACATCTAATTATAAGAATCTAAAACAAAAAAGCACAGGTAGCAAACATTTAACCATAGTAAATGGAAGGTATGAAAGAAGAGAAAGTGTCACTTACTCGAGGTACAGTTTATCCTGTCACAGTCTAGATGGGGAAGAATAAATGACATGTAAATTCAGCCTTCAAAGTAATATCTGCAGACATTGAAGCACATAACCCTCTTCTCTGGGGACAGACACACTGCTTGTGCATTATTTTGAATTTTATTTTACTTTCATCAAATGGTCAGTTAAAGGGTTTTAACCCTTATTTGTTCTGTGACAATGACTAGTAAATTACTTAGTAATCCACATTTCTTTGTTATTGGCTGCTCACCCAAACTTTTCAGACCGTAAGATTGAAGCAGGGTCTCAGCCTAGTGTGCCATCAACCTCAGCAGAGAAGGGGCCGCACACAGTCAAAGACCAGAGCTGGCTCATCATGTGAGGAAATGCTCTCACACTGTTATTACTAAACTAAACCAAACTTTGACTTCTGTTATAGCAGACGTTTTGGTTGAACTATACAAATTCTAAAGCTCTGGCATACATGAAGTTCTTCATTCTTTGCTCAGAGGTAAAATGAAGTTTGAAAACCTGAGTTGTATTGTTGCGTATATTTGAGCACCTTCCACAGTACTGTTTTTTGATAAATTACAAGCATTTCTGTGTCCATGCTTACAGGTTAACAGCATTCACTTTGGGAGTGTGAACTGTGCAGATTGTATTAAAAAAGTGTCTGTGATTTTATAGTGATTCACACCCATATTTAAAAGCAGTTGTCGCTCATAAATGTTGTGTCTTCTCTGTTATGACTAAAACTTGGTATGTATTTGTTTGTATTTCATTGGCTCTGTGGAACAACATTGTAGTCAAGAGGAGCCTGGTCCTGTTCCTGGATAATTACCTTCCTGCAGAATTCATCTCAGATTTTCATTCACTGGTTCAGGTGTGTTTGAACAGGATTGGAGCAAAATTTTGCAGTGAGGCTGATCTCCAGGAACAGGATTGGGCATACCTTCTCTAGCCTGACGTGCACCTCTGAAACCAGCCTGCAAACAGCCATGTAGGTCACAGCATAGTGCCTACAGTCTAGGTCAGACACAGCGGTATAAATCAGCCTTACACATGGTAAAAACCTGTGGAGAACTAAAGTGCACAGCTTTTCCCTTTGAGTATATTAATCAAAGTGAAAACGAGAGTGCACACAGTTTTCATGCTCTGAGAAATTGCTGGTTTTCAAACAGGAAGAGCAACAAAGAGGGCTGTTACGCAACACAGAGCATTCCCCTTTAACACAGAGCACAGCTGAGGTGTTTGAGTGTGTACGGAGAGCTGCAGACTCCGAGCATTGAAGGGCTCTGAGCGTGTCCACCGCAAAGACAACCGTGGTTTTGAATGTGGCGTGTTTTGAAGAGGGGTTTAAGTGCATGAAAGCATAGACAGCAAAGAAAGGTCATGTTAAAAGTTCATTTCTGGCTATATATGAAGTACATTTGGTCACAGGTGTGTGATAGCGTGTGTTTAGCACTGATACCTAGATTAACCGTGAGTCGGACTCGACTTGTGTCCAGCTCCAAACGGAGGGTGTCTGCGGAGTCTCGAGAAGTGGTCGCCATGAGAACGCCATATGCCCTCTGGGAGCGGAACCGTAGCGAGACATCTTCAGCCTCTGTATGCACAGCTACAGATAAATGGACCTTCATGAACTTACTGCCATCGTAACTGAGAATGGTGGCATCTGCAGATGAGAGATAAAAGGTATATCGATGTCATTAAAAACTTTTCTCGTTTTTATATAAATTTAAGCTTTATTTTAAATAAATAAAATACATTTCTAAGCAAAAGTACTTAATCAGGCTATCATGTAAGTTTAATTCTGGTAACACTTTATATTGAAGGTCCCTTTTGAACCTTCTGTTGATTATAAGTAACTATGCACCTATGTGTCATTTAACTTTCATTAGAGAATAAGTAGACTATATCAATTCATACACTAAACATACAAAAGGTAAAGGGGGAGGTGTTGCTACAAGTTATAGCAATATTTTCAGTATTTCTCAGAGGGTAGGGTTTAACTCGTTCCCTGCCATTAACAAGATATCTTGTCAATTAGATTACAAAGTTTTTACTGCAACCCCTGTTATAGGTGTATTACGGTAAGGAAAGCCTTAGCGCATGTCCTAAATGAGTTTTCTGGGTCTATACGGCTTGAAAAAATGATAAGCGGAATGATCAGATCTTTAATTATGTCGTGGATAGATCAATAACTCAGCAATATAAATATGTATGTGTGGGTGTGCGTTATCTATATATAAATAGAGTAACTTTTTTCGTCATCATAACAAGAACGCTGGGTAATAGAAGGCAGCAGACCAGTGCAAGAATGTCAGATACTGGGGTGGACATTGGGAGTCTGACAGACTGGCTTCGAAGGCAAAATAGATTAAAGTGTAGCCGACATGGATGTCAGGATCCTGGCTTCATCTTAATGAAACTGCAATATAATGCAACGTTTCTGCAATATTTAAGAAATATGAAATGATAAGCATTTAAAACAAATGTCAGTCTCACCTCTCTCACAGGAGAGACCAAGATTTCCCGTCCCGGAGCAGTCACATACATAACGGTTCCACCCTTCCCTGCAGATTCCATTGTTTTGGCAGGGGTTACTGAGACACTGCTTAGGAGCATCTTTACTGCAGGAGGTCTTTACGCCTGCTGCTTTCTGCACCTCAGCTATGCGGCGGATGTCTTTGCTCTGACCACTGATGAAGAAGTCACGGATGCAGCCTACATAACCATAGTTGAGCAAAGCAGTCCACACTTCAGTAGGAAACACCATATCAGCTTTATTCTCTGGCAGCCCTCCTAGATAAAGGCTATCATCCAGGTCAAGAATCTCGCTGTTTCCTGGGGCTTGGTACGGTGTGCGAATTGTGTTGATAGAGATGGTACCTGGAATTCAACAAAGCCAGAGAAACATGTGAAACTGTGCAAAGTAAATCCTCTTATGTATTAGAAAAAATAAAGTACAAAAAAATGCCTGATAACACTTCCTGTAAATACTTATTGAATGTATTTACAGTTCTAAACCAATTTAATACACAACCTCATTGTTAGGTAAGTAAAATTAGGGTTAATGTGTAAATAAATAAATACATACATAGATACAAGAAAGGTTACATACCACCACCTCATCAATGATTGTTTCAAATCTTATAGAGACTAAAAGTATATGAAAATATATGAGTGGATGTGCCATTGTGTCACTTTGGGATGCTCATATTGACCATTTGCTGAATGGTTAACGAAAAACACATATTTAATAAACTTAAGGGGCCCTTGTTGACACATTCAACCCCATGTAAAAATTTCGCTGAGCAAGTTAAAAGCAGTACTATGTAGGACCATTTCGACAGAAAGAGTGACAAAATATGTGGTATTAATAAATGCAATAGAAGTACAAATACATTGCAATATCACTTGCAAAGCAAATACCCACAAGCATTGTCATGAAGGACAACAAACTTTGTCCTCTATGTTATCAGAGAGAAGACGTGATGCACAGCGAAGAAGAATCATAAAATAAATTTTGCCCATCAGTGGTAAAGGTTTCCAAAAGCTCCAATGAGATCAATTTAAAAAAATCTATTTGAGATGTACAATTACCAACAGAGTTGAAACCTGTTTTGATGCACATAAAACAACTTAATAGCAGAAAATCTTCAGCCCTTAAGACTGACTGCTGGACGGCACTCACAACAGAAAACTACATAACAATAATGAGCACTTTCAAATGAATTCAACTGTCCTACTAACACAGAGTATGCCAAGCAGACATACAGCCGAGAACCTCACACCTAAACAAACTGACACAGTGGAGACTTGGGGACTTACTGGGAAAGCATTGCCATATGTTCATCATAATGCACGCTCAGGTCACTGTAAATAGTGGATTTAATGTGTTTGTGTATTGGGTTATCATTGCAGCTGGATGGCCTGTCTGGCACTTTTACCGCTGCAAGGAACATGAATGCAATGCATTGAAACTTGTGCATTGAGCACCAGCTCATTCAGTCGTAAAACGAGGTGGAACAAAGGCGGGCTGTTACAGCTGTTCTGTCTGACTGAATGGTAACAAAGCTGCAAGATGCTAGAATCCTCAAGATGTCAGATAATGGCAGAGATTGTGGCAGTGTTGGAAACTGTAAAATGTGCAACCTTTATAATATCAACAGATTAAAAACGTGTCAGTTTCCATTAAGTGTAATCACCTGTGTAACAGACTCGATCTGTTACATATGTGTAACAGTAGCTGCCTTTTACATCTACATAATTACAAACTGTAATTATAGGCTGTTACATAACTTACATAAGTACAATGGCTATAGCTAAGTACCTAATTCGGTAAATACTCTGTTGTCACCAAGCCAGCAGAGGGAGCTCTTACCTCTGGGTGATCTGCGATCACTCCCTCTGCTGCTACTTCCTGTCTGAGGACTATAAATACTGTTGTAGGCTGCAGGTTGCATTGTTCGCCTGTTTGATTGTTCGGATTGCTATTGGATTATTGTTTCTGGTTTCCCTGGTTTTGACCCTGCCTGTCTTCTGTTATTCTGATTGTTTGCTGCCTGACCTGACCTTCTCCTGTTCTTGGATTTTGTTATTGCCTTGCCTCTGATACTCCTGTTTGCCGTGTTTGACGCCTGCCTGTTTTGACCATGCCTTTGTTTAATAAAAGCCTGCACATGGATCCGCACGCCTCAGACCCCTCATTCGTGACATCTGTATTATTACACCTTAAAATAAAGTGTTACCTTATTATTATTATTATTATTAACATTTTGTATTTTTATGTATGCGTTTTTATTGGGTCATTGTATTTTACATTATCCACACCGCAAATGTTAAGTCTCGTGATCCATGTGGCGCCAGAGACAAGGCTGGCAGCAGAAGTATGTGGACTTTTTAGGCTAATGACTGATACAGGTCTTCATCCACTTGGTAACCCTTGTGGAGAGTTGAATGAAGTGTTCAAAGCCCACTGCATCATCACAGTCAGCAGCTGGAATACAGAACTTTAAATCAAGTTGATCTCTTACAGGTGAGTCATTTGCCTTATGGCTAAATAATTTTGCTGATGAAAACTGGGTGTCAAAGCTGGCTTGGCTCCCTACCATATCATTTGATGACAATTCTTTACGAGCAGTGAAAGTATAAACAATATCTTTTCATGTCCGATGGAAAGACTGCTGCAGCTACATTTCAAGAGCTAGTAAGAACTGTAGAAGGTAGCTCCTACAGTCCTCCGCCAAGCCAGAGTAGGGTGCTGGATTGACCATAGCACTGAATGAGCTAAGGTTCTGGGTGTGATGAGTGGAAGAGGATATTCACCAAGTCTTGAAATGTATCTGATAGTGATGTTCCTTCAGGGTTTACTTTGGTCTGGCCTTCTGAGGATATCAGACTTAGGACTTTCTATAGTTTTCTATATATATATCCCCTAATCTGTTTCTGTAGTTTCTCATTAATTCTTAGATTATATAAGTATTATATGCATATTCATTAAACCCTGCATTGTTTGGGCACATTTGAATTTATATGATTGTTATGTGGTCTCCTGTGTTTCTCCGGACATCTCCTGAGCATTTTGAATTGTGAATAAAGATTTTGTTTCTTCTTCATCATCATTGTGTGCCTCGTTACAGTTAGCCTCCTCTGCCTGGAGCAAGAACATTGCTCCGTTGAACACCATAGGAGGGATTTCTTTTTAAAATCTTGGATACCTGATGCTCTACCTAGGCAGCTGCCTGACAATGTGAAGGCTAAGCTGTTTGAAAAAGGTCCTTGAGTGAGCTTCGGCACATTTGTGAAGTGGATTCTGGTGATTTGCACCGTCGCAGAGGAAGAATTCAGAATTCAGAATCACCCCACTGCATGAAACCATCACTTGAGCCCACCGCTGACAGAAATCCCAAGCCCACAAGCCAGTCTAAGAGGAAGTGGAGTTTCAAGATGCATCTGACCAGGTGCGCAATCAAGCAACATCACACCTGCATCTCCGCTGGTTCCGCCCAGCTTAGTATGTAACCATCAATCCACTGGTTTCAACCGTCTCCCTCATTCCTCTAGTTCTGCCTTGATCATTGCACTACTGTAAGGTTTGAGCTTATGCAGTTGCTATTTTTCCAGTGCCAATCATGTGCCTGTTTCCTCACAGCCAATGCAACCTAACAGCATTTGGATGTGCTTTGTTTTTGGGCTTTTAGTTTGAATATACTCATTGTATAGCTTTCAGGTTCAAACTATCAAATGTAACATTCCATATCAAATATTGTTAATATGTATGCCCAGATACAAGGGGGATCCAGCCCTGCTCCTGGAAGCAACCTGTCCTCCAAACAATATGCCTGTATAGCATACATCATAATTTGCGTTTTGTGTAACTCAGTTATTAGCACATTACGTTATATGATGCACAAAATGCTCATAAAATGTATATGCACTATAAATCATGATTTTGAAATATTGATACTGTAGGTTTAGAAGGGTTTGGTCATTCACATGAATTACCATGAGATCAGTGTAAAAATCCAGACATCGAATTTTAAATAAACATGCATTTTGTTTGGTAATGAGTTATAAATCATTTCATGACGACAGAATTAACACAACATATCATTACATTTACTCCTACTAAAGGGGCGCTTAACTTTAAAACATAAATAAAGGTCCTATTAAGGTGCTTGCAGAAACAATTTATAAGCTTGTTTTTTTTCTTTGGACAGACTACCTTCTTGCAAACTTCAGATTAACTCTGCCTGCAACTTATCCTAAGTTCATTCCTTAGGCTGGTTCTAGATCATAAAACACATGAGTGATTAAACACAAATATATATATATTGTGAGAAAAGGCTGAATAAGTTTTCACAGACTACTATTTTTTCCATGTGAGGTCACTGCTCCTGTGTCAGTCATTTCTCAGTCACAGTGTGAAGCCAAGGTAATGAAACAATTTATGTAGAGTAATTATCAGCTTTCAAGACAGAGTTGAAAACACAGCTGGAGGCCAAATCTAATTTTCAATGTGACATTAGCCATGAGAAATAAATGCAAATCAACAAAATATTCTGTCTTCAGCTGTCGTGTTGTTTTTCTGTGTTGCAGGACAGAGAATCAGGAGTATTTTCTAATAACTGAGCAAAAAGTAGTAAACAAATCTACTGTGTATGCATTAGGTGATGCTCTAGAGTATCCTGAAAATCTTACCTTGCCTTGCCTTAGTCTTGATCATATATATGATCAAGAAGAGAGAGAGAGAGAGAGATGGCATACAGAAATTTGGTAAATCAAAATAATAGTGAATGGACTACTCCTATTTATACTTCTAATCACATGTGGAGAGCTGTAGTTGATCTGTAGAGATCTGTAGTCTCAAGAAACACCAAATCATTGAACTATGTTTATAACAATGGAACATATGACCATAGTCAGCCAATGACATGTACTCCTGTTACTAAAGCTACAAAAGTCAGCAAAATGTTACCTGATCTTCCATCCCTCTGGAAGTCCACATGATACCACTCTCCATCATTCACTTTTTTGTTCATAGCCAGTGTCTTGATTGTGCCTGATCCCATATCCAGAAGCAAATACAAAAGACCATCCAGCATCTCAACGGCGAAGAAGTCTACCTTTCTTGGGAAAGGGCTCTTGGCCTCTTTTGTCTGTTGCTTAGGTTTCCCATGGCTGAAGAGGAGAAGTCCGTTGGGCTCAGTGGTGCGGAAGTCAAATGAAATAGAACCGGTTTTCTTAGTGTTCCATTTAGGAAGTGTGATGAAGGATTCCGGTGTCTCAAAAGAAATGGGATCTAATGTGGCAACATTCTCACACTTAAAGGCAACAACTCCATGTATCTTCATTTTTGGGTCGCCTTTTAAGGCCATTCTGGACAGCTCCAGTCGAACATCATTGTTTTTATATGCAACCTATAAATATAAAATAATGTCAATAGAACAAAATTAATTAGAGACACTGTTGATCTACACTGCGTTTGCAGAACCATTACATCAATGGGAGGAAAGACTAACTGATATAATCAAATAATAATTAATTACAGGCTATTTGTACCTGTTTGTTCTGCAAATGCAGTTTAGGCTATTTCTCTCTTGAAATAAATGGCTCTATTAACATAGGACAAACAAAAGCTTTATATATTTTTTGAACCTCGTATAATAAAGCTTCCTCTGTACATCTTGTAACAGGTTCTTTACCTCCCTTAGACAGCCCATAAAGTTGTTGCTAACTGGTGATCCAGGCAGGTCGGCTGTACTAGGACTTCCTCCAATGTAGAAAAAGTCATCAGATCCAAGCATGGTGTAGTCCTCTTGAGTATATCCTGTGGTGGTCAGTATTCCATCCACAGATATTGTCACCTAAAGAGCAAACCACAGGAAAAAGGATATACAGATGCCAATTTGCTACTGTCTGGATTTTTGTTTCCGTTCCTGTTTCTTTTGTGGATACGGTTTTACACAGCATAATAGAGGAACCTGTAAGTGCTCACAACATCTGAAGTCCTATAGAATCACAGCAATTCTTAGGTTGATGGTGCTGAAGAGGTTGCTGGTGTTGGTATGAATCCAAAGGACATCATTTATAGGTTCACCATCACCTGTGCATTTCAGGCTATTTTATCTAGCCACTCACCTTAAAGGAATAGTTCACCCAGAAATGAACATTACCCCGTATTTTACTCACCCCCATGCCCACCTAGGTATATATGACTTTCTTTCAAACGAACACAGTCTGGGTTTTTATAAAACTGATTCTGGCTTCGTCAAGGTGAATAGCCTCCATACATTGGATATATCCACAAATACTGCCATGTAAAACTAACTTAATTATTAATGTAAATATCTAACTTATCGTATTTGCTGCGAGAGAGCAAAATTCTGGCTTCTTGCCTGACCTATAACTCATAACTTGCATCATACATCAAGTCAGATGTCAGCCAAGAAGCAAGAACTTTGCGTCGGTCAGTTATTTACATTATAATTTTAAAAACTAGAAATATTTTTGTTACAAAAACCCATCAATGTGCTTCATAAGACATGTGATAACCCCCCAAAGGCATATAGGTTAGCTTTACGTTGCAGTACTTGTGGATATATCTGTTTTATGGAGCTTCAAATAATGGCTGCTATCCTTTGAAGAGCCAGGATACACTTTATAAAACCTCAACTATGTTCGAATGAGTTACATCATATACACCTAGGATGGCTTTAGGGTGAGTAAAATATGGGGTAATTTTCATTTTTAGGTGAACTATTCCTTTAAAGTGAGTTATTCCCCTTTCGAAACGAAAAGATGCTGTCCAGTGAGTTCTTTCCTCAAAGCATGTACGTCATTGTCTGAAATGATATGCACAACATGAGTCTCCTGTCCAGGATCTGGATGTTGAACTGACCACTGACCACCTTCCTTTTGAATAAAGCTCTCGGAATGATTTGTGGTATTACAGACAGAGACAAAGCCTTTCTCTTGGATGTGGCTATGCCTCGTTTGGGGCTCTTTGGTGACACTATTTAGCTGCTGGTAAAGAAGATCAGTTTAATAAAGAGCAAAGAGCTGCTTTAACACTGACACTGTTACAATAAGAGAGACAAACCAGACACTTCCTTCAGCTATAGCCGATGGCCTACTGCATAGCTTTGTGCATCTTGCAGAAAAACAGTGGCACCAAGGACAATCTTTATGACTTCAGACCTTGTGACCACTCTCATGTTCCCTATTGTCATTACACAGTGTCTCTGGGAACCAGGGCTACTGGACATCAAGTACATTTTTTGCTTTTGCTTTCTTTAGACTAAAACCCATTTTTATGTCTTTTTTTTTTTACTTTGATATTTAGCATAAATTTGAAGGAATAGTTTTTAAGACCTTATTTACTTAAATGTAATCACGTGCTGATGCATTAATCCAAAGAATGTGTTAATAACGCCGCATAGCAACTTAAAATTAATTGACAGACACAAAAATGGTGTTAGTAACTAGGATAGACTTTTTTAGTAAGTTTGCATGTAAGTAAATTATAAGGAAACCATGCAACAGGGTCAAGATCTATTTGAAGCGGTGCCACAATTGAAGAAATTAAACACTTATGCCACTTTTTTTTTCGTACGTTCACTTAAAAAGAAAAAAAGATTGAATTATTTGTGTATATAGTGTCATATTAAGTTATGATGCCTAAAACATTTCAAAAAGTGGCAGAAGCAGGGCCTAGAAAAAAAAATAAAGTAAGAGCTAAAGACAAACATAGATTATGGGTGATTTTTATAAGCACAGCAATTTGCAGATCATGCAGGGTGGAGGTAGCTAGGACATGTTTCAAACTACTGCCATGTAAAAGGTTTGGGTTGATCATGGTTCAGAAAGTGGTTCAAAGTGAACTGGACAAGAAATATTGGTTAAAAGGCTGCTGAAAATTAAATTAAGCAGATTAATAAAAACTCTAAAAATAAATAACCAACCAGTTTCGATTAACTGATGTCTACAAATAAAGAAGAGATCAAAAAAACCATACAGCATATCCAAAATATGAATCGATTAGAATAATATTTACTGAACAATGTAGTTTGTTTACCATAGCATGTCCAATGCCTGAGTGCTTTGTGGAAAAGGAGGAGAAAGGAAATTTAAAAAGGGTGAATAGAATAACGACTGTTATTCTATAAACAGTCAAAATAATAATAAAAAAAGATATGATGATTACCAAGGTTAGTACATAGTTTACAGAACAAAGGTTAGTTAGTTAGTTAGTTAGTACAACGATTAAAGAAACAGTTGGTTAGTAGCATATGACACATTCCATGAGCAACGTTAGTTTTATAAAGCATATTAGTAACTGCGTAAAAACAAACAATTATTGATATACTTCAACCGTATGTGTTGGATTAGCTTTACATGAAGTGGTGTACTATTGTGTTCATATTGTATTGCACCTATTATTAAGGTGGGATACAGATAAGGTTATGCACAGGTTTGGTGGTATGTGTGGCTTTAAGGGATTGGTCAAGGGTTTCATTATAAAGTACAACGTAAAAACGTTTGCAATAAGCGGATTTCACCAACTGATTAAATTAAATTTAAGTATAGTTAGGGCCACTTAATATAAAGTGGCTTTAACTCTAGATTAATATTCGCTTGCTAATCATAAACAAGGACTCGTGGGTTATTGCTTTATTAATTGAAGTGTCATTCATTTTCATTGTGAGCCAGATTTACTAACATCTTGCGGCAGCACAAACCATCTTTTGCTCCGGGGATTCGCTTCAGACGTGCAGTCAAAAATTAAAACTGAAGAGGTGCAGAAGGTTATTTCTGAAGCTGACCTTAATGCATATGCATACGCAATTTTAGGAGTTTCACTTCAAGGTACAACATTTTATAGAAGGAGAGTTCCTTCAATTTGCCGTTATTTGCATCGTTATGTGAAGCATGTCTTACTTTCTGTCTGCAATAGTTGCTGATTTGGTTTGATTGTGTGTCATTGTGGATATGAGCTGCTTGTATCTTTGCTCCATAATTTGGTTATTAAATCACCCACAGAGGTTTTCACTCCCAGCAGCACTGTTATTGGTTTGCTGTCTTGTGTTAATTTGCTCTGTTTAGTAAATCTGGCCTCATATTTGCTATTTAGTTAATACTAATTTTACAATTAAAAAATGTTTTTACATCATGGTCCCGTTCCAAAACCTAGTGTGCTGTTTCTACTGTCTAAATACTAAATACTCTACTGTCTTCAAATCCATTTGTGCCTAATAAATGAACGAAATTACAGTAGATATTATATGTCTACATAACATTTGTAAAATCATGTCAGATCTTTTTCCACATTTAACGTTCTATTGAAATCAGCTAAATTAAAGTAGCAAACAAATAAAAGTTTTTAGGGGGACGTTTACACATCTCAAATAATACTGGCGTGAACAACCTTTTGATATTAATATAGCATACTGCTCTTTTTTTAAAGAGTTATGCACTTTTTGTTGTTGGAGTATTGCAGGTTTTTGAAAATGTAAAGCGTTCTTGCGGCTTGCTGCTATAAATGATAGTAATTGGTGATATTTTATATGATTATGACATTAATTAGGAGTCGTTTACAAGGCAGAAAGCTGAAACCATTTGACCTGAAAGAGAGGTGTACGCGCGTTTTCCGTCCGTATGTTCATTCTATAAATCATATAAACATACGCATATTCAAGAAATGATTCTAAGATCAAATTTAGAATGGTTTCTACACAATATTTTATAAATGCCAGGTGTTTAATGATGTTTTGCCAAAACATTCTTGTAAATGGGACTTTTCTGTGATTCTTGCTACACCATAAAAAAAAAAAAACATTTGTAAAATTACAGAAAAACTACTGGCAGCTCATTATCCATTATTCATATATTAACCCTAAAGTCCAAAGCAACCAAGTGTAAAATTGATTATACTGGTAAAACACCCTTAAAAAAAAGCAGTTTGCCCTACCTTTACAATTTTTTTTACAGTGTATCTTGTCTTTTTCCCCAATTCCAACTAAGAAATGAATGCATCTCTTTAATGTTACTGTAAGTGTCTTGGCTGCCTTTCTGAGAAATTGAAAATCTTATTTTCACAATAGTTTTTTACAGCTACCCTGTTAAATTCAAGAATAAAATGAGTAAAGTGAATTAAAAGAATATTAAAAAACCCTACTGATTTTTATTCCGAATTAATCAGACACCATTCAATCATGGCAGAATTATTATAATTACTTTTCTTTAAGACTTTTAATATGGTTGATTTTTATAAAAAGTTTGTATATTCGTACAACAGTATAACATCAGGTTTTTATTTTCCTTATTCAATTACAAATTCAGTTTGCTTCTTAAACAAAAAGATGAAAAAAGATCAAACATGATTTTTAAATATATATTTATATATTTTCAAATATATCTTGATAGCTGAAATTTTAACAGGGGTGTGCAATTTTCTTTCCACAGCCATCAAGGGCGGCTTTGTTCAAAATTACTCACACATGCCAATCTGACTTCTCGTGTTAAGTGTGCAAGAAACCTGACCTAATTTACAGTTAGATCAGTGTTGCCATGTTGTTAAGATAAAACGCATAACAAATGGGTGTACTGTGCTTGTCACAGTCCATTCTGTGGTTGCAGATATGACGCCTAAAAATGCTGTCTAAGCAACTCATTAGGTTTTGGAAAGTCTCCAGGGAAGAGTGCCTGAAATTGTTGTGAAAGGCCGAGAGGCAAGGTGTTGTCAAATGCCTAGGAAAAATATTTTGTTTTATTTATGTTAAAATGCTTCTGTGTGTTGCTATAATGTGCAGAATTAACTATAAGTAATCAATTAGTTAATAAATAATACATTTGATTTTCCAAGGGTAGCCAAACCTGCTCCTTGAGAAAGTCCTGTCATGGAAAGTTTAACTCCAGTTTTAAAAAACCCCACCTGAACCAGTCAAGTAGGTCAGGATTATTTGTAAATGACAGACATTTGGGTAGTTGACAAATGACTGGACTGTGTCCTATGGTGTGACATAGCAAAAATGTAAAAATAATACAAATAAAATGCATCTTTGTTTGAGTTACACATAGCGTGAGTGAGGGTTATCTTCAATGTTAGAGTGTTTTTAATTTGTTCGTTTGTCTGTTTTATTTTTCTGTCACACCATAGGACCCATTAATACCTCATTTATCTATTTACAGTAGCAATGTAGGAACTGAAGACGGCGGGAAGACAGCAAGTGCTGAACTCACCCTGCTCTACTATCTAGCACACGTGCCTGCAGACATTTTCAGACATTCGTGCTTTTCAGAAGACATTTCAAGAGATATAAACAAGATAATAGGTAACTATGTCCCTGCTTAAAAGAAATAAGGCCCCACTTTATTTTGAGTGTCCCTAATACCTGTGCATTTACATAGTAACTAGATGTGAATTAGTACGTAGTATCTACAGCTTTAATAGATAGTATGTACCAATGTGTACTTACACTGTGGTTACATACTACACATCTAGTTACTATGTAGGTACACAGGTATTAGAGACACTTAATATAAAAGTAGTACATCTTTAATGTAACACTGTATTGACTAAATCAGGAATCGTCAGATCAGGACCCTGAGATCCACTTTCCTGCAAAGTTTAGCTCTAACCCTAATCAAACACACCTGAGCATGCTAATCAGTGTCTTCAGGATCATTAGAAAATTATAGGTAGGTGAGTTTTTTCATGGATGGAGCTAAACTCTGCAGTGCATTGGACCTCCAGGGCAAGATTTGAGGAACCTTATACTAAATCTTTACTCTCTTTTTTCCTGTATGCCGGTTTAGCTACTGTAGCTCTATTACCTGACGCAAATTCCTTGTTACTTTTACATCATGCCATTCATTGTCATTAAATTTCCCATTGACTGGTTCCACCAGAGCTTCAAATGCCCCAGAACCCAAATTTATGACGAGAGAAACTGCTCCGTTTTTCAGCGCCAGGTTAACATAGTCAGCAGATTTTCCTGTGTGAAGCATCAGTCCATTTCTTTGGAGTGTTTTGAATGACAGCGTGATTTCATCACTGCTGCTTTGGATCGGGTTCAGAGAAAGGTCATAGCAGAAGTATTCTGAACCTTTGAATGTCGCCACATTTTCTTCCATCTCTGAAAGCAAAGGAGAAAAGAGATGGGTTAAAAACCTGACAAGGATGGATTCATCTCTAACCATGCTTCGCACAAATATTGTGACTATTGCACAAGCATGCAACAAAAGATAGAAATTATTTGGCCACCACAAATATGTGTGCTAGTGATTGAGGTTGGCGAGAGTGACCTGAGATCCTGAAAAAAGCAATTTCTGAATTGCATGTTTACAATATCTATCTTTAGGAAACATTCTTATAGACAGTGCTTCCCTGCCTCTATGCCAGGTATATGCTCCTAAATGATGGCCACCACAGACATCTTTTTCCTTCAGTTCCTGGTTCCCTTTTCAATGGTGCTCGTGCTGCATCAGAAGCAGTGTTTCTTTGGCAATGTTATATATAATGCAAATATAGGTCTGCCGACTTTGGTTTTTCTTCTTAAGGGAAGCAAAATAAAATTAAGTAGTTGGATCTCCCACTGCCAAGACAACGGCTATATTATGCAGCCAAATAATGCAGGGAGGAAACTTTATGCAAGATCAGAGGACCATTATCCTCAAAGAGGGCTTCAGTCATTATGCTGCAAGGCTCAGGATTTTGATAGCAGGACTCTGTTATGTGCCCTCATGAGGTCAATCTGCCTACCCCATCACTTTTGAAATTCGGGTTTAGTTTTTAGTACAGTCTCTGCCTAGGAGTGTTATGGAAATAGGATATTCTCTTCACTCTTGTTTCAACAGGGTCCTTCCCACAGTGGTGTCTCTGGTAATGGCACAAGAGGTAAAGAAGGGTAAAGTAGTTCCTTCCATCTGAGAGAGATGTGTGTTACATAAATTTGGGTCAAGGCTGAACAGTGATTGCTGAAAAGTGCGCTTTGTCCAATACAGAGGACTACTTGTTGAATCTTGGCAATACTTGCATTCTTAAACTAGCCAAAGCTTGGCCAGTCACACACTGTCGAACATTTGCACACCGTCACACACTGTCAAACAAGAGTTTGTTAGGTTGATCACGGAATGCTTACGACAGTCAGATACTTTACAGGCTGAGAGTGACCATGAGTGAGTGGTCAGCTCAGGAGATGTGAGGAAGGACCATCATCTTTCACGAGGCACAAACGGTGTACTTCCCTATAGCACAAACATGATAAATACGTTGTACCTAAAAGCAAATAAGTTGTAATACAAAGTACTTACCTGAAGTGTATGTATACGGTAACAAATAAGAAACACAACTGTACAGTTGTACATATATGGTAACTGTGTAGCACCTACAGACAAATGTGGTATTATGTGATAACAAACATGACACATACTGCACTTGGTGTACACGTGGTAAATATGTAGTACTTACAAACAAGTGTGTGTTAATGCTAAATTGCTTTCCACAACAGTGCTTAAAAAGTTTGAAGAGCTGATAATTCCCATGTAATGTCTGTGTAAAATGGCGCACTTTATTTTACAGTCCTATTTCTATATACTTTCTATATATGTCAGTTACTTGATAAGTACCTTGTCCATGTTTATACCCTTCAACTTCAGTACCACATAACTTATTCTGTACATTAACTGTACATAAGAGGTACTCACACCACTACGTACATAGTAAGTAAATGGAAATAGGACTGTAAAATAAAGTGCATTATTTTATATAAACATTACACAGAAATGACCAATTCTTTAAACTTTGTAAGCACTGTTGTATAGCGCAATTTAGCATTACCAGTTCTACATATGCAATTAAAAACAGTTCCCCCTTATATTAGATAAGGTTAGGATACCATGTATATCAGTATCATGTCATGTTTTTTACCACATAATACCAAATTTTTGCTACACATTTACCATGTACATACATTAGTAAGTATATTAAAGTATCTAATTAGTTGCCTGTACAAGGTTACTAACTAGACGCTTTACTGTACTTACTAATGCATATAGTATATTTGTGTCAACTATGAGTTTTGCCTCTGAGGGGGGGGCAACTTGTAGACTTCCATAGGTATTTCAGCTGAGGTGTTAAAACCATACTTTACTTCAGAGCTCCCTCCACGAGGAAACTGTATGCCCTGAATTGGACTATTTTCGCTTTTTCCCCTTTATGCCCTGTTCAGAGTGTGCACCTGGTGTGGCCAAAGCCATTCTTCACATAATACTGAGATAAGTCCCTAAGGTTCCCACTAACGTGACATGACTGATTGTGCTGCACGCCTTTTGTGCTCCCCCTTCTTGACATGTGCCAAGTTAAGTCATTGGATGCTTATGTTCACAGAGAGTTATGATGTATAACTGATCAATTGTTTGTATGCTTTGGATAATACCTTTGATGAGGGACCCCAGAATACAAGCAGAGAATAAGTAAGACAGCCAAGGCTATCTCTCTAGCATATGAATCCAATGGACAGACTTTACCTTTGGCAGTGAGGGCACACTTAACAAGAAGTATAGCAAATCCCTTCAAGGAGTATGTGATGCAGCACTGTGTGTGATGCTGTACTCTTTGCTGCATACATTTTAATGTTCTACATACTACATTTTGACTCACAGGTCACAGGTGTTCATGTCTTAATTGTGCCTCTTTACAACATTAATTAATCTTTGCTGGTGTTCCATTTGTACATTTAAATTGTTTTTATTTAAGTTGCTTGTAAACAGCTGTTTAAAAAGGCCAATTTCAAGAAGAGTTTAAACAATTTAAACATTTAAATGGGCATACATGAACCAGCTAATCAAGATCCATAAGATCATTTCAAATGTACAGGTAGTACTGCTAGGACGGCGTTAGTAAGAGGCACTCTAATTTTACCCATCACAGCACTTCTGTATGAAGGGGTAAACTATTACTCAAAAGCTTGAAACAAGTGGAGCAAAAGTGGCAGGAAGCACCACTGTAGAGGCAATGGTGCGCCCTCATACAACGTTCCCTCTCATTGGCTAAGAGCCTTGATCAACTGAAATGCATGCCCTTGGGGGAATCATGTAGCTGTTCAGGGGCCGAGGAAACCATGGATGCAGGAATACAAGCTTGGAAACAGTCCTGCTCACAGAACCTTGGGACTATCCACTCTCTCAAGTGATTGTCAAGATGAATCGCAATGAGGCGTATGTTGGGCAAATACAAGTCATTAGAGAAAAATCTCTGGGCCCACAGCTGATTTGGTTTTTCTGTCAAGACCTGGGCTTGAACTTGGTTCTCTAACGCAGTGGTTGAGCTATCTACCACTGAGCCATGTTGGACCTTTAAGAATCACTTAAGTGATTCCAGGATATGTAGATTTATTTAAAAAAAATCTTCAAATTGGACCAAGATATTGCCCACTGCAAAAGCAATGGAAAATCCACATTTAGGAGAAAACATACCAGTTTTTGTGAGACCCAGTAGAATTAAACAGGGTGAATACTCAAAACACCAATGGAGGAATCACAAATGCAGCAATCATATCATGCTAACAGCCAGAGCAACAATGGTATGTACAATAGGTCCATATCCACTATCAACAAAACACTTTTTTTTGCTGTGGCATGTTCAGTGACAGCTGCGCCTATATCGTTGACGCTATATTATAAGATAGATATAAGATATAGGAGGCAAATAGGTAAATACAAGCAGATTTGCACTGTTTGTAGGCTTATATGCCTCTGTCAAACTGCAAACAGTAAAAGATCTTGAGGCAGGTGATATGCTTTCTGTTACTATGGCAGTTCTAAGCAGCCATGCAATTTTTTTTTCTTGTTGTCTTATTATCACAACTTATTTTCCAGAGATGTTAACATAACAAAAGTGGTTCTTTAAGTTATTCACTTCAACAAAAAATAAGCCTTGAAACTTGCTCTCAGTCCTCACTACCCTGGAGTTATTTCAGACTAAGGGAGGTATTGAAGACTGTTGCTGAAGTTGCTCTTCAGAAGTGGAGTAATAAGAGAGTGAAGGAAGATTGTCTATGATCTTCTGTGGGTTGGATTTCAATGAGTGTGTGTGTGTGTGTGTGTGTGTGCGTAGAGTCGGGTCTGTGATAACGAAACATGTCGCTGGTCTCATAGTAGCTTTGTCACAGTAAGGACTATTACATTCACCATCTAAGGGTAAACACTCAACTTTTTCCCCGCCATTGATGAGATATCTCATCAATTAGGTTACAATACTTCCCTGCCAAAGATATGTTTTTTTACACAAATCGCTGTTCTAGGTGTATTATGGTAAGGGAAGCCCTGAATGAGTTAAAAATGCATTTTTTCATTTTTTTTGTCGAAAAAGTTGTATTTCTGATGAAACCTATCTTTATTCCCAATGATGCTAAAACACGAACATATAAAGATAGAATAAATATAGAAATAAAATAATAAATATAGAAAAAATATAGAATTTTTAGTTTGAAAGCAGATTCTGCTCCAGCTGTTAGCATTATATGATTGCTGATTCTTTTTATTTCATATATAATATCTTAATAAAATATTTGCAGCAAAGAGAGATAGTTTCTAAAGTTTTATAACAGATACCACTTGAGGCAAGTTTTAAGAACCCATGTGCAATTTTATTCCGTCCAACGTGAGCAAATACAAAACAAAGATGACACGACCATAGGCAGACATAACCATAGCATGAGCAGACTTGACCAAAACACTCACCAACAGCAGGTTACATACATTATATACACAACAAACTAACATGGCAACCAAGGGTCCAAATACTTGACTAGAAGGGGAGCGTATGACAAAACTAAACAATGAGAACTTGAAACATGCAACCAAGGAACCAGTCAGAACATACTGCACAGACAATGATAGCTTGACATGATCAAGAGAAATATCTCTGTGGCCAAACTACAAAATAAAAGATATGAAACACGAACACGAAACAAAAACCAGTATGACAAGTTTATTATGGTGGCTATTATGTAGTTATACTTTTACTACACATACATAACATAGGGTGACCAATGCATCCCCTTTTACCCAGACATGTCCTGGCAAGGATTTCTATATTGCCTAAAATATCCAGCAGTTGACTTGAAACAAAGCTCGCGGACCAATTGGTGTATGACATCAAAGTACCAGGAAAGACATAGTGAGCAGACGACTCCATATGCTTTTTAATTGCTTTTGCGATACTTTGATCTTAAACCCTGAATGTTCTGTGTCGCACTGCTGCAAGTCGAACACATCTAATATGTATACGTATTTGCATTTCTTTGACTATTCTATGTAGATCCCACTTTCTCTTGTCCCACATTTTTTCGATTGTGTACAATGCCTGCATTTTATTGGTCAAATTTTCGTGTATACAGCCAATGCATATATTTTGAGAAATAATGATGTCATAACCCGACGTCTTTACCCTAGACAAGTTACATTTTGTAACAGCATCAAAAATGAAGCACTACTACTGAGCTTATTAGATTTATGAAATTGTTGTTTTGGGGTTTGTACACAGCGCTGAAGGTTTACACTCTTGCTTCAAGTCTAGTGTATCTCCATGGCAGAGTTTGAGTCAGTTAGACATTTCGAGACCGTTTCAGTGTTTAATGTGGACACATATGTCTTAATAAAATGCAGTCTTTACTTTTTTTTAGAACAAGGAAGCAAAAGATTGGACGCAAAAGCTCTGGCTTCATGTGGATGTGGTCTGTTCACATTTCAGCCTGATCACTCGTACCTGTATCCACTCAGCACCTCAGGCGCTCTATTTAAATCCTGCAATCAACACATTCATTTGTCTCATTGGCTTTCACACAAATGCCATACAAACTCTTCCATGTTCCCTACCTGTGGATTCTTACCTTCTTACCTGTGATTATCCTGACTGTGGTTTCTCCATCTTCTTTGATTGTCTCTGTTGTTGTTTCTCCAACAGAAACAACTGTTACTCTCAGTTAAGTGCATTTTGTGTTTGACTCTGTTCACCTGTTCACTCACCTGCATTCCAGTTTATTGTTACCAATCGATAAACCTAGCTTATGAGTTAATTGTCTGAGTTCATCACAGAAGACCTGACCCAACATGAAGTCAGCAGTTTTTCCATCTCCCACTGCCCTCTATCCAACAAAACAGAAATCCTTTGTAAGACTTTATGGAGGTGTCCCTTGAAACTTGCCTCCAGTCCTGGAATGATGGTACTCTCAATGTATGTTTTTTTTGTAGTGGATGTGTGGTGCGACTTTGGCTTGGCATGGTTCGTTACGGCTCGGCACAGCTAGGTTCAGCTCGGTTTGCATTTCCACTGCAGTTTTAGAGTGGGCAGGATTATACATATGTCGTTTTGGTTGCACAGCCTTTTCTGCCATCTGTACTTCATCAACAGACACAGTTTGGTTTACACAAAGGTTGCATTTGTTCCTTCGCTAGTTTAGCTGGTTGCAAGTTCAAAATTGACTATTCTCTCCAGTGGTGGTACTAAATAGGTATTATGGTACTATGCCCGATTTATTAAAATTTACTCTCAATTTACTCTTACTTGCAATATCAGATTTCTTAAAGTTAAGAATCACTCCTACTCTCCAAACTATTTAAGCTTTAGAGAACAAAATGGTAGAACAAATGGTGTCAATATATGGTATCAAAAGCAAAACTTCCACTCTGAAGTCTCACTGCTTATGTTACAAGCATAGTAAAAGACAAATGTGTCATCATTCAAAAAATGTTGGCTTAACATTCATAGCTCTACTTGTAACTTAATCCATATATTACATGAAAATACTGCAATAACAATTTGTTTATTTATACTCTCTCACAGATAATGTTAAATCAGAAATTCTACACTGAAAAACTGAAAAAAACTGAATAAAATAAATCGTTTACAGTCAGAATTGTTATGAATATAAGACGACATCACCCTTTTTAAGATTTACCTTTTTAGAAAAGGCTGTTTAAAAAACAAATTTTGTCTTGAACTAATTATAAAAAAAATAAAAATACATATTTTTTGTTAATACTATTAAAAGGTCATACTTTAGTTTAAGATCTAGTTTTTACTATTGTCACAAATCAGCTCTGGCTCTCTCTGATCACCACTGGAGGGAACCTCTTTAAAACCCTTTCGAACTGCAGTTGCCATACTCCCCGTATCTAGGACTGATTATATGCACAGGTGCTCCCGATGACCTCCCTTACTTAAACAGTGCATTCACGGCGCTCACAGTCTTGTTTTCCCCCGGCCAACAATTCTGAGAGTTTCTGTTATGCAGTTGCTTCCCTGTGTTTGATCTTGGACTTTTTACCAATTGTAGATTGTTTGCTGCCTACCTTTTTGATCTCTTTGGCTGGATGTACTGAACTGGCCCGACATCTGCCTGGTAACTGTACGTTAACCGTAAGCAACTTTATTCCTTATGCTGTTTAACTATGATTAATAAACACTGCAAATAGATCGGAAAGCTTCTGACTCCTCATCACAGGTGAATTCTCCACAACAGGATTCAGTATTCCTCCCAAGCCTTCAACTTTTTAAGCTCACCTAGCTATCCTAGGAGTTTGAGAACCATGTTCTCCCTGCTATCTTAGTCACTCAGCCAAGCCCTAGCATGAACCAGTCCACTAACAATCCCTGTCTATCTTTGCCTTACAAAGTGTAAGGGATTTCTGTTACAGTGTCCCTTGTTTATTAATTAACAACCCCATTTTTACCCCACAAACGATAGCAGGGTATCTTTGGTGTGTTCACTGCTGACCAGGAAAAAGCTGACTTGGACTGTGCAGTTGTTTCCTATCCCAACTAACAAGTGTGAATTGCTGTGCTTTTTGGGTATGGCTGGATATTACCGGGGATTCTGTAAAAACATTGCTAACAATAACATCTTATAATAGCGCATTCAAGAGGATCTGTAACTCTAGATCAAAAGGACATGCTTTGCTACTGGTGCATACTGAATCACGAATAACCCCAGTGACCAGCAACAAGCCAAAAGATAATTCATTAAGTAGGTCTTGAGAGGACAAGAAAGCAAAGGAGTGGAAAAGAAACAGATGCCATACCTTGGTCGCCCATCATCAGGTGTGCCAGACCTTAAAGGGAAACAAGAGCAAAGTCAGCAAAGAATATGGGCCTAAGTAAACTGGAACCATATAATGCAAATAGAAAAAGTTTTAAATATAAATATACTGTATGCTGTCAGAATTTGACGGCGATATAAAATTTTAGATGTATAAAAGCCACCCAAGATTTATCATTGTAGTTTTTCACCCAAGAAGCAGGTATCAGAGGCGAGCGGTGACATATTTCATCAGGTGTGCTGAGTGCTAAGATGCAGATCCCCTCTCATCGGCTTTTAGGATACGCTCAAGTATAGAAACATTATGGCTTAATATCTTTATAATATCTTTAAAATATTGTGAAGTACCATGGCAAACAACAATAAAACCAGAGAAGGTATTTGAATATAAACAAGCAAAAAAAAAAATCTTCAGAATGTATGAGGATTTAGTTTCCTCCTTTTTCCTGAAATAATTTAAAACTTTATTTGAAATACTATTTATATTATTTATTTATATATATATATATATATATATATATATATATATATATATATATATATATATATATATATATATATATATATATATATATATATATATATATATTTATTTTTTTTTTTTTTTTTTTTTTTCATTTGTATAATTTTATTTATTTTAATTTACCACAGGCATGTTGACAATAGTACCTATCTTCAACATTGTCTTTAACCAAAAATGTAGATATGAATTCAGTGGACTTTTAAAATTCGCTTTGCTTTAGGAAGCATGAAAATAGATTTGGCAGCAACAGCACATTTTTCCACGTTGGCGAGCGCTTCTCGGACAGCTTACCTCTCGTATGAAACCAGCCGCATGCCAGCTAAACACTCAAAACAGACCCGCTGAGGCACGGCACTATAGAGCGGAGCCCCCAAAGCTGCAGGGAGTCCACCATAACTGAAAATGATGTTTGTCAAAGAAATAATTTCTCCTTTTTTTATTTCTTATTCACGACACTTTATTAAGCTTCAGGTTACATCTCAAACGACAAGGGATCAGTTTATAATCGTGTTTATGTATGATCTCATTCTCTCAGACTGGCGCGCGTTCTTATGAACTCCTTTATCCTTTGACTTTGAGTGGGTGAATGCTTTTTACAAATGTGGATGAGAAAATACACAAAAAGACGTCAAAGCTCTTTTTTTGTATTAATCTAACTATGAACTGTGCCACAGTGGTGTGTGTTTATCAGTAGATTATCCACTCATTCTTTCTCTTAATCTAGTATTTTTTTTTCTTATTACATTTTTGAATGGATCTGAATGACATTTGCATCAAAAATCTAAATTGCTGTGAAAAATGGTTGTGTTTTGTAAAGGCTGCAAGGGCCAAACTTGCTTACTGAAGACTTCTTTAGAGGTCTTGTAGGGTCCTTTCAAGATATTGTAATTCAACTATGCATCCATCACATTCATAACACAAATGCATCCATCTATTCTTCAAAGCTGCTTGTTCTCTGTGGGGTTGTGGGAATGTTTGAGGGTTTTGGTGTGGATGTGCAAAAAATTAATCTGAAAGAGAGATGTTGGGTAAAGGTTGTATATATTATTATTTTTGATATCTAGAATTACAACACAGAGCAGAGCATCAAAGTAATTATTTTAGCAAAGAGATTTGTTTGTGTGAGATAGAGACAGACTCTCAAATCCTTTAATCCTTATATTTGATCAAAGTAATGCAAAAGCTTTTTAAATAATTTAATGGAGAGTTCAATTTCAAATAAGCAGCATTCTCCATTTTTTAGAATATATACTATATAAACACAGTTTGTCATGTTGTTCATGTAATTATTGATCTGAAATGTGTTCTCAGTTCTTAAAAAGTCAAATAAAACCTCAGGGCCGTATTCACGAAACATCTTAAAGTTAAAAGTAGTTCCTAACTTGCTGATTTTGGTTTTTAGCACTAAAACTAGCTCTTAAATTTGTAAAAAGTAGTAGTGAAGAGGACTTTTAAGTCACTAAGACCAACTCACAATGGTTTGATGAACATGAAAGTGAAGTTAAAAATCTCCCATGGCCTACACAGTCACCAGATCTAAATATTTGTTTTGGAGGAGCCAGTCAGAAAACGTTTTCCTCCACCAGCATCACGTAGTGACCTGACCACTATTCTGCTAAGAATAGCTCAAAATCCCTCTGTCATTCCCAAGATCAATTGATGCTGTATTGGCCACACAATTTCATTGTCCAACCTCTATAATGCATCTTATGGACATGTGAAACTCTGTTCATTGTACTGGAATTGCATCCACATTACAGCATGCAAGGCAAGGCAAGTCAGGTTTACTTATGTAGCACATTTCATACACAGTGGTAAATGCACAGCCAAACAGATACGTTTTTAGTCTTGATTTAAATGTGACTAATGTTTTAGCACATCTGATCTCTTCTAGAAGCCAGTTTAAACTACGGGCAGCATAATAGCTAAAAGCAAACTCCGCTTGTTTTGTGTGAACCCTTGGTATTTCTATCTGACTCAATCCTAATGATCTGAGTGCTCTGTTGGGTTTATACTCGGTCAGCATGTCTGCAATGTGTTTAGGTCCTATGCCATTGAGTGATTTTTAAACAAGTAAAAGTACTTTAAAATAAATCCTAAATGCAATTGTAGTCTAGTGTAAGGACCTGAGGACTGGTGCGATATGCTCAGATTTTGTTTCTAGTCAGAATCCTGGCAGCAATGTTCTGGATGAGCTGCAGCTGTCTAATGGTCTTCTTGGGAAGCCCAGTCAGGAGACCATTACAATAATCCACCCTGCTGGTGATAAAGATATAAACAAGTTTCACCAAGTCTTGAAACAAAACATGAGCACTAGAAGATCCCAATCGATATTACTGATCTTGGCGTTAACAATATAACCTCCATGAATAGCGCACTGGTTTCCTCATTAATGCATCTCTTTCTGACAGAGACAGATCTAGATTCAGTAGTAACAGAGATCAATATATCAAAGACAATACAGTGATCAGATAGTGCTACATCCTTGATAGCAATAGATGGAATGTTTAGACCGCTACTCATAATTATATCTACAGTATGTCCATGTTGAATCAGGTCAAAAGTATTTAAAACAGTTATAATTTGTTTTGATTTCTGCATTATCTATATAAATTAAAATCCCCCGCAATAACGAAACGTAATGCCAGGCCAGCAGAGGGAGCACTCACTTCTGATCTATCTGTCTTCGCTCCCTCTGCTTCTTCTCCAGTGTCTTCCTGTTTGGCAACTATATAAGCGAGACCATGCCAAACTGAAGACTCTACCAAGTGTTTTTTTGTTTATATTCTGTTTTCACGTTTTCTGGCATTGCCATAGCTTTGTCATCACTGTATTGTTTCATTTGTCACTTTGGATTGCCATCTCGTCTTGGTATTCAGACCTTGCCTCTTTGTATTTTTGATAAAAGCTAGCGCTTGGATCTATAACGCCTATCTGAGTCTGGCCTTCACGCAAAACAATCAAACCCTGAGGAAAGCATTGATGACAGTTCTGTGAACTCTTCAACAAAGGCTGGAGAGTATTTTGGAGGCCTGTGTCACAAGCTGTTATTGGCTAATCACAATGATTTGTAAAGCTTAACAAAGATGTTAAGAACATGGCAAAATCAGGTTTTGCATGCTTGCTTTTAAACTCCTACCTGCGCTGATGAGCCACTTCCTGGGGTATGAACATGCACGTGTAGTAAAAGAAGTCTGTAATGGGGTGCGTTCCAGCCCAACACTATTCTGAAGTGACCTCCACTTCATGAAGCTTATACGGACAGACCCCGATTGATTCTGACCCATAAAGTTCAGGCAGCTCCACACACCCTGCAGAATCATTACCTTATGAAAATGACATTTATTCAAGTGTGCTATTAGTATTATTTATGTCTTTAACAGACTTTATCAGAAATATACTTAAAATGACATTTCAGTATACCTGAAAAAGTCTAAATATGTTTGAGTTATACTCCTAAAATCTGTACTACAACTAGTACACATCATCTGTACTGAAGAAACTGAAGTGCTTCCACATGTCATCTAACATGATCATGAGACATAAAACAGTATCAAATTTTTATTGTTATGGAATAAAATGTCGCCCAATAAAGAGAGAATAAAATTTATAATTTTGAACTGAACCAAAGAGCATCTTCTAGGATCACTAAACCAAGGTCTAGTGATCTACTTGTGTAGTTTACTGCAACTAAACTTCAAAGTGTACTAAAATGCTACTGCGGCTATTTAATTAGTAAACTATCAGTTCACTTTTAGTATAGTTGCAGTACAAGCTAAAACATTGATGCAAAATAGTTGTTTACTCCAAAGCTTGCTACTGTTATACTTGAAGTATTCTTCAATGTATATTTTACATGCTAGGAAGTGAGCCAGTTTAGTCCAAATAAGTATTTAAATAGTTCACTTACAAGTATGCTACTAGTATACTTCATTATGGGAGGCCTTTTGTCCCTCTATCACAAAACATATCTTACAAATGTTGAATCAATATATTGTTTTCTGCCTCAAAATGGGCCAAAATGCAGTCCTGCAAACTCCTGTTATACAACATGATAAATAAGGAAGAAATGCAATATAAATTCTCACAAACTGCTTGTAGCTTTATGTGATATTCCATTCAGTCTAAAGGGATTCTGGGATTATCAAATGTGTAACTTCAAATAGTTTTATGAAGATTCTTAAAGCCTAATTTCAAAGCATTGATTCATCTTTGTTAATATTATGACTGAGTGCAGTGAGTTTTGCATAGACAAACACTGAAACCATACAGAAGTCATTAATTGATCATCTTTGCTTTCTCATTCTTTTGACAAGCAGTACAGTAAGGATGAAATGCCATGATGTTATGGTTTGATTATGATTTCCCTTATAATACAAAAAACAGAAAACGTCCAACACAGAATTATCCTGATGTTAAGCTATAGTAATTGTCAGTAAGTGTAATCTGAAAAAGTCATTGTTAATTAGTCGGTTAATAGCATGCATATTGTTATCGTATTGGCTGTTATTAGTACTAGTTTATTAGTACTCATAAAGCGCATTTTAATTAGTGATGCAGCCATTTAACAATCAGTGTAACTATCAGCTCTGATCCTGGCATTTTCTGCTGGATCAGGTATCTGTCAGGTGAGACCAATCAAAATCCAGTACTGTGCATAAACTATTCTGTGTTATTGTGAAGTAACATAAATGCATTATATTTCCAGTTGCTAAATTAAAGTTCATGTAAACTCTTCTCTACACTGCAGCTCTTTGTCATGCTCCTTATTCAGCATTCACATCTGGTTATGACAGTCAAGACGATAAAACTCTCTCCAAGAGCACAGTAACTAACAATTAAAACTGTTAAAGAAAAGGCTCGATAAAACTATCCTACAGATATAATACAACTATGCATCAGTATCTCTTCCCTAAGCGCTGGGCACTTTGACTTCGTCTTGCTTCAAGGGCATTATTTTGCACATGAGATGCTCACACTGGAGCCCTTTCATATTATAATACTTTTGCACAGTGAAAGATTATTAATAGCTTTTCTTTCTATCATATGTTGCTGCCTCCATTACTGTCCTACACATTTAAAAGTAATGTCTTAAAATTTTATAGTGTGTGTGTGTGTATATATATATATATATATATCACTCATTACTTGTTCCGCTGTTCTGCTCATCAGCGAGCAAGCAGTGCTTCCTGCTGTGTTTTCCCCCGTGCCGATGCTTCAGTACAGACAGGGACACGTATGCTCTGTGTGTTACTTGTTTGGGAGCTGCTGTGGGAGGTGGCTGTGTTCAGTGTGAGAAGCTCCTGCTGTGTGTGTTCCACTTCTTAGAAAAAAAGTGACCAGGTTCATGATCTTCCTGATCCTCTCAGGTGCTGGAAGGTAGTTACTCTTGCTATAGCCAAGATGAAGATAAACTGGCCAGCCAAGAAGTAGAATGTTCATCAGAAAAGCAAATTAAAGTTCACAACTTCCACACCAGCTTCACAACCAGCTTCTTCCCCAACCTCCACACTTGAGGTATTAGGGTCATGGATCGTGCCATAATAATCCTGGCTCTCCAACCGTAGTGTCTTTATCTACACAAATATTATAGTGAACAGGGATGGGGTAGTGTCCAAGGTGGAACAGGCGCTTACCAGTTATCTGTCCTCTGACTTTGCATCATAAGCTGCTTAAAGCTACATCAGTACTAGTGGAAAAAGCTTATAGGACAGCAGGTCAGGTTGGAACATGGTCAGCTGTATTCCAGGCATACCAAGATGACCTGCTTAAGGACCTGGATAAGGGCAAGGAGACCGATTCTGACACAGTTGTGTCGAGCCACGGATCTCATTTCATGCTGCCAAGGAGACTTCCAGAGCCATCGGCCATTCTATGGCAGCCTTGGTGGACACGGAGAGACATCTATGATTGAGTCTGTCCAAGGTGCAAGCTTAGGACAGATTCTTACTCATGGGTGCTCCGCTTTTACTTTCTGGCCTCAGCCGTCATCCAGCTTTTTGTACCACCTCTTCCTGTCAAGGACCTCCGGTGCTTCAAGGAACAACGGTCTCCAGCGAGCATGGTTCTCAGCTGCCACCAAACAATGCCTCCAGCAGGGGGACTATAGTTGTTAGGCTGATCATTCCCTGCCTGTCATCTACTTCAGGGCACCAGAGTCACTGCTCTAGCCCCACCAAAGGCCAGTCTGGTTGGTTCCCTTGGTAAACTTTCTGCTAAATGTCTCACAATGGGTTCTGCAGAGGGAGGGTCACTCTTGTAGAGTTTAGCTCCAACATTGAAAACCCCCCGAAAAAAAAAACCTAACTCCATCCTGAAGACCTTGATTGTTCAGGTGTGTTTGATTAGGGTTGGAGCAAAACTCTGCAGGGACACTGGCCCTCCAGGATCAAAGTTTCCCACCTCTGCTGTAGAAAAAGCTACAGAATCCAGTTTAGTTCTCACCTGCCTTATTTCAATGAGGTTGAGCAGAGCAAACTCTGGTAATGGAACAAGAAAACACTTTCAGTCCAGATTACAACCAATACTTCATTGTTCCGAAGAAGGGGTTTTGTTTGGTAACAGATCTGTGTCTGTTGATTCGTGCCATCAAACACTTAAAATCCTTACTATCAAACAGATTGTGTCTTACTATTTTCTGTCTTACTGTTTTCCCTGGCATGGTAAGAGTCTTTCTCCATACTAGTTCTTGGTATGTCCCAAAAATGCCCTGTTTGTCTGCATAGGTAGGCCCACGAAAGGTTCCCCACCCTTCTAGAAGATGATGAGCAAGTGGGTGGTCGAGACCAACTCACTTATCTATGAGGCATTTGATTGCTTATCACTCTCTGGGTGTCAGAGCACACTTGACACAATGTACCATAGTTTCCATCTCTAATATTTAAAGTATTGGTGTCATAAAAGCTTATTTATTAAAAAACAAGATAACATAGATAAAAAACAATGATAATAGAAACTATTTTATTTTTTGTGCCAGGGCCAGTGAAAATGTTGGCAGGGCAAGTAAAATTTGTAACACTGGTCTGAGCCAGTAGAAAAAAAAATAATTAGTTTTGATCCCTGTAGTTAACATGAAATGTTTTCATGTGGTGTTTTTTAAAATGCTGCCTAATCTAAGTACAGTTGATTTTTTTATTGATTTTTAAAAGTGCTGCATAATCGAAATAGTGTATGCAGTATGCAACAAAGCAGAGCAGATGTGTTCATCATAAAGCAGAGATAACAGATAATGAGTCTCTGTGAATACCTGTAGAACCAGAAATCTTTCTACAAAATAACTTATCTCACTACATTGATCTACGTGTTGTTTAATGACACTACTGTCATTCAAGGAAATATGTGATCTGATCCAGCAAAATGAGTCACAGACTCAAATTTCAAAATTGAGATTTTGGTATCAATGGAAAAAGGAGACCATAAGTTATGTGTGTGTGTGTAATTTAAATAATGCTATTAAAAATTAAGCAAATTGACATATCTCATTTATTTATTTATTTTATTGTTATTAATTTTTTTTAATAGTACCATGAAATACAACTTAATAAATTAATAAAAATTGTCTCATTTGACAGTAAAAACCCTGAATTTTAACATACTTTTTATTGTATTGTATTTTATTTAATAAAGAAATAATTTTATAATAAAGTCGAATAATTTTACTAATAACTTTGAAAGTCTTTTATTTAAAATGTTTGGCTCACGTCTCTGCAGAAAGTGTCATTTGATTTTATTAGGTGCCAGCTAACATAAAAATACATTATTTGTATCATTTTTATTTTTAAAGTTATTGAAATGTATTTGGAGGAAGGAAATATGTCATATATGAGTTCAGGCATAAAAAAAATCATCTTATTTTGCACAAAACCCCTTAAAGTTTAACATAAGGGTGAAATGATTTATAATTGTTTGGTATAATTTGGTAAGTCTTATATGAATATGAACATGAATATGATTACGTTGATCTTCATGTGGGGGCGACTTCAGATCTTATTATTAAGGGTTAAAATCTTCAGGCGCTTCACAATCCAATCCAATTCCAAAATTATTCTTGATCTATATTTTTTCCCCAATTAATTCTACTGCTAGGCAAATGCATCTTTACAACTTTTACATCTTTCTATGCTTTCTGTTTATAGTTGTAATATTTGTGTGCCACCTTAAAAGAAGGGGTGTGAATCTTGGTTTCACGATTTAATCACGATGTAGCGTTTGGAACAATCAGACACAAACTATTTGTTATACTTAACCAATAATCCCTAATGCCCCTTTACCTAAGCAAAAGGCTAATAAAAGCTATGCAAAAGCGTGGGTCTATAGACCCTTGCCCCAAAATGCATCCCAGGTTCCAATTGTTCATGTGTATTTTCTTTGGTACTGTATACTGTTTTACGCTTGTTTATGATAGATTACCAGTTAATATCATCTCTTCTTAGCCATGTTTGATATGTATGGACTCGTCTTCAAACATTCTGATTGAAAGTGTATAATACATGTTGATACCTATGCAACATTTAAAGGTCATAAGAATCTTTCCTAGTTGCCCATCAATCTCCCATGACCATGCTTAGAGACAAAGAACCATCAAACTCTCCCTCCAAAAGTATGCAAGTATCATACATTTAACTAAACTAAACAGAGGTTTAGTACTAGACCCCAGGTTTACAGGTGGTTAACTGACCTTCCATAGCTTCATTCTCTGCTTTTCCTGCTGGTTTCCCATCATTTCCCATCACTTTGTTGTGTATCTATGCTTGTGTGTTCAGTCATGTTAGTTAGGGTTTAGGGTCTCTTTACAATTCAGATCCTTGCAGCATGGTTTGATGCACTGACACTACGAGGGTATTTCCTGTGGCCACCAAAATATCCTTTCTTTATCTTTATATGAATTTACAATGAATGTTTGTTGATGGCAATGCAATCCTGCTTTAATTACAACTGGCAGCTGATATAAATAAATGCAATTAATCATAATTAATTATAATTATTTATATTTACCTTAATGAGCTGATTTGCTACAACGCTTATCAACTAAATGGCCGTTTTACACAAACCTGATTTAGCTTAAGCCCAGACCAGGCCTTAGTTAAAGGGATAGTTCCCCCAAAGATTCACACGTTCCTGTCTTTTACTCACCTTTGAAGCATCCTAGATGTATGAATGGGTTTAAACGGGTGATAGCCATTACACTTCTGAAGACGTGCAATAACGTGTGCATACTTGTAATAAAACGTCCTTCACACAGCTCAGGGGGGTGAATCAAAAGTGAGTAAAAACAGGATCGTTTAAAATGAAGAAATTTAAGATCTTGACATGCAACAATGACACTGACATATTTTAAGATAAGTCAGAGCAAGATATTTTCAGTTGAGGCAGCTTAAAGATGCGTTTTGGTCTCTGACTAGCGTAAGCCTCGTCTGTGAAACCGGGAGAATATCATGTTCTCATTTAATATTACGGCACACTTAACGGGCTGCATTCAGAGTAACACACAGATCTCTTTCTATATATCAGATGTTTTGCCCCCTGCTCTGAACACAAGTGTACATCAATTTAAAGCATTTGAAAACGCAAGTGCATTTGACTGCAGCCACAATCAGCAGCTTCAGGACAAACAAACTCAAAGGGCATCTGACTGTCAGTGACAAAGCCTGTCATGTGTGCGGGTTCTGTGCATCTTATAGCAATGCATTCCACATGTCATAAATAAAAGCACATCTAAAGAGTATCTAAAGTAAAACGCAGCGGATGAAAGCAATGTGCACGTGACTCAGAGTGCAAAGAAGCCTGCCATGTCTCTAGCACACACATGTGCCATATGCTGAGGAAAAAACTAAGCTCAGAATTAATTCTGAAATATTGAAACAGAGAATCGCGACGCATCAGAGAATGATTTTTTCTCCCACCCCTACTTATTATCTTAATTCATGTAACATAAATACAATATTGATGCATGCAATTCAAAAGTTTAGATTGTAAGCTTTCAAAAGATACTGTATATGTTCAATGTGTTCCTGGGTCAACATATTTATGTCTTGACCATATTTCTACACGTAAACCTAACCTATGAGTAATGCCTAAATCAGAGGAAATGATAGATCAATGACACCAACTGTAAACCTTAACTTTACAAAAATTATAAACTGGTTCTTTAAATCTGATTGTTTAATCACGATGTTGTTTAAGGCTCAACAAAGATAAGCTGCAAAAGCTGGTTCTGCATATGTTTGTATTCTCCAGCACGTAAATTCACTTGATTGCACAATTTCTTTCCTTTCCTTTCCTTTCCTATTGATCCTTATAACATTAGGTCAGCTTCAATAGTCATTTAAATACCTTTATTCAATTATCTGGACTAACTTCTCTTTGAATGTCTGTTCTTTGAAATGAGCTAAAAAGAAAAATCTATTTTTTACATTGTTTTTCTACAATATCAGGCCGTATCCTAAAATAGAATGTTGTGACCTCTGACTCATTTCGCCCGTCACGGTCACACATGCTAGTCAGTGAATTTAAAACAAGAGAGAGTATGGCTACAGAGATGTATCTGCAAAAGATATTTATCTGAACATCAAAATAATTCACAAATAACTCACAACATTCCATCAAATACCATCTTGAGAAGTCAAAAAACTAGATAAAACCCTAATTACACTTCAAGCCACTGCTTCTGGCTAAAATGTAATTTGATTAAAGCTATTTTGGACTGTTTACACTTATTATCTGTGCTTGATCTGTACAGATTTCTCTTTATATTACACATTAATTGAAACCAAACCACCTTTTTACTAGAGGAAGTGTTACTATGGATTATGGACTAATATTTTAGTTAAAACACCCTAATGATGGATGTGCCGGCGCTAATGCATCCCAAACTTGTGGACTTCAGTTCGGCCTTCAACACCATCATACCAAACCTCCTCCACCCCAAACTAACCCAGCTCTCGGTGCCCACCTCCGTCTGTCAGTGGATCAGCAGCTTCCTGACAGACAGACAGCAGGTAGTGAGGCTGGGAAAATTCTCATCCAGCACCCGCACAACCAGCACTGGAGCCCCTCAGGGTTGTGTCCTCTCCCCACTGCTCTTCTCCCTCTACACCAATGACTGCACCTCTAAAGACGCCTCTGTCAAACTCCTGAAGTTTGCAGACGACACCACAGTCATCGGCCTCATACAGGACGGTGACGAGTCTGCTTACAGACAGGAGGTCAAAGAGCTGGCTGAGTGGTGCAGTCTGAACAACTTGGAGCTCAACATGCTCAAAACAGTGGAGATGATAGTGGACTTCAGGAGGAACCCCCCTACACTCCGCCCACTCACCATCATGGACAGCACTGTGGTAACAGTGGAGTCATTCAGGTTCCTGGGCACCACAATCTCCCAGGACCTGAAGTGGGACACTCACATCGACTCCATTGTTAAAAAGGCCCAGCAGAGATTGTACTTCCTTCGTCAGCTGAGGAAGTTCAACCTGCCACAGGAGGTGCTGAAACAGTTCTACTCGGCCATTATACAATCCATCCTCTGCACTTCCATAACTGTCTGGTTCAGCTCAGCTACCAACTCTGACCTCAGAAGACTACAGAGGGTAGTCAGGACTTCTGAGAGAATCATTGGTACAACCCTCCCCACTCTCCAAGAACTGTACCTATCCACATTAAACAAAAGGGTTAAGAAAATCACTCTGGACCCCTCACATCCCGCACACTCCATATTCGAACTGTTGCCGTCTGGTCGCCGCTACAGAGCACTGAGTACCAGGACAGCCAGACACAGGAACAGTTTCTTCCCCCAGGCAGTCCATGTCCTGAACACTTGAGGACACTTATTTATTTAACATACAGATTTGCACATAACACTGCACAAACATAATTCCTGTTACACTTGAATGTTTATAGTATATATTTTTATTTTCTTCTATATTTTTTATATTTGCTGTGTTGCACATTTTATTTTATTTTTTTGTATGTTGTACATAATTCTCTTTATTATCTGTCTTGTCTTGTTATCGTGTTGCACTGTAGAGTTTTTGTCACTAAAACAAATTCCTCGTATGTGCAAACATACCTGGCAATAAAGTGATTCTGATTCTGATTCTGATTCTGAAAAAACAAGCCTAAACACTATCAACAGTGCAGACACTGCAATGAAGCGTAATGAAGCAAATTTTGGGGGCAGGGGTTAATCTTTTGTTTTTTCTTTATTTTATTTAATATTTTGGGCATTTGTTTGGAATTATTGGGGTCTTACTTAGAGCACTGATTAACTCTGTTTAAGAAAACGCCAATGAAATTTGCCAAGTGGTTAACAAATACTACTATTTACTATATACTACACTATTTTGGATTTAATCTGTCGTTCTGATATTATTCCATCTGTCTGTTCTGCTGATGAGCTTCCTATATCTCATCATCTGTCCCTTTCATTTAATGTCAAACTTTCCTTTTCTGTAATCAAGCAAGCACGTGCCATCTTCTTTCGTAATATTAGGAACATCAATATTGATGTTCTTTCCTCTGGTATTGATGGAATGTTTATTAATAATTTGCTCACCTTTAATGACCTGGTCTCTTATTATAATAATGTTCTCAATAGTATTTTTAACTCTTGCTTCTTTGAAAACTAGGACTGTATCATTTTCCCACTCTGCACTTTGGTTTAAGCCAAAAAGTCGCTAGCTTGAGCACTTTTTTAGGAAAATTGGTCTTACTGTTCACAAAACATGTACAAAATCACATTATGCATTATAAGGTTTCTATTTTCACTGCTAAATGTGATTATTATGCTGATATAATACTTGTAATAACCTTCATGAACAATTCCCTCCATAGTATAAAAACTTCACTTATTAAAATCACTAATGACCTAGTCAGCGGATTCTGGTTTAGTGACTATTCTCGTTCTCCATGATCTGAATGCAGACTTTGACACCATTCTTCTCAACAGATTCATCTCTATTGGTATCACTGACAAATCTTATCTTTCTGAGCACACTTAGTTTGTCCAGTTACAACCCTTTAGTTCTCAACCTTCTCCTGTTAACACCTCAGGGCTCTGTCCTGGGACCCCTCCTCTTCATCATTTACCTTCTTTCTCTTGACATATTTTCATAAATATGACATCTTATTTCACTGTTATTTCACTACCACCATTCGAAATATTGACTCCCTACCTATTTTTAAATCCAAACTAGGCTTGCTGCAATAGACGGTGTTGTCGGTGATAGCGTTGGTAAGCCGCAACACCGGTTATGTCACTTGCCCACCATGACACCGTCCCACACCGTCATTAGTGGCGGCTCAATGCAGCGCATCAAACAAACCACAGTCACGCACAGATCAGAATTCATTCATCTCCTGAAGAGAGGGAGTCGAGCTGACTGACAAGAGTGAGGAGAAAAAGACGAGGACGGAAGAGTTTCTAAACAAAATGCAGAAGCACCTGTTAAAATATTTTTGCATTTTGAAAAGCCTGTTGACTTTTACCATCAATCTAAGTGAAAATGTAAAAAAAATTAAATAAACATTTGTTTCTCATTTATTTGGTTCCATGGATATTTTCTTATTTGTTTTGCTAATAAATGTTATACGCTTCAGGTATAGGTATAGGCTACAGCATAATGTGTTTTTATTAAGCTTTAAATGATCTGCCAACATATTCATTAGGTCATAGGCTAAGGCAACACGATTGCTGCTACAGGTTATGCATTTTTTAATAACATATGGAGCTTAATATGCCTGTTAAAGAAACCCTATTATGTATTTACCTTTTTAAAATGACCTTTCATGCAGTTTGTTACAGATCAGGTGAATGAAACGTCCTGCAGGGTTTTAATTCTGAAAGTGCACCGTGTATAAAGTTATTGTCTCTCAAAAGAGTAAATTCTCAAAAATTCTTTTTGTTTAAGGCTTTGAGATTTTGCATCTGTTTGTTTTCAGCATATGGTTATGTTTTGCGGCTCTCTCTGCTCTTATTAAGGAATGCTCAGGGAGTTCTTTTCCAGAGCAGAACCGTACCTTCAGTCCAAACTATAGGCTTATTGTCAGTCTTATTGTCATCTTTGACGATAGTGGTTCTGACAGAAATTAACATAGCATTCGTTCCGGAGGGAAATGTTGGTCAAGCTTGCTTCAGCTGATCCCTGTCTACCTATAGGAATATGACACCCATATATAAGGGCCTTCAACATTGTCATCAGTTTTTGCATTGCTCAATAACTAATTACCCTCCTCCACCCCCAACGTCCACTCTGTCAGTCAGGATCCAGCCTTGAATCAGACTCATTATAAAACATGTACAAAAATGATTGAACTTTAACAATATCTGCAATACATTCATTGGTTCCATTCCGTTTACCCTGAGGGGTTAGCACTGCTCTCCCTGTTCTCATCCATGCTAGGCTCGTGGATGCACAGGGAGATCGTGCCCGGAACAGAACAATACCGCCAATTTTCTCTTGAAGTCAAGAGCAAGCGTCCTTCAACTCCATGACATCTTGATTTCTGCTTGTCGATTGTGGTCTTGAAAGAATTGCTATTGATGTCCGTGGCTTTAAAAACACACATCAGCATCATTCATGTTTAGGTGTTATTTAAAGTTGGTCATATTAACCCCGCTCCTGGCCCCTGATGCAAGCAGTTCTTTCTTCTAGCCCAGCAATGTTCTGGTGCTACTTATGAACCACCTTTTCTGGTTTAGAGCTGGCTCTGAACCAGCACTCAAACTGCAGCGGTGGAATGGGTATTATAAAGCCACATTAGACAAATTAGACCAAAGGACTATACTGTAAAAAAAAAAAAATAATAATAATAACAGAACAAAAATTATCAGAAAAAATGTAAGAAACATAAAAGAAAAAATAAAACAAAACAAAACTTCCAAATTTAAATCTCAATTGATAGTATATCTGAAATGTAAAAATGAAAGTTCTTTTTATAACTAGTATATAATAATATCAATAATGAGAGTAATAGCTATGCATTGTAAAACAACTGCACTTTCAATAATTCTTTCCTAATATATTTTAATTTTGACTGCATTTAAACTGCTAGCTGTCAGCAGTTCTTACTGCACCTTTAAGCTTTTATTTTAAAGGAAAACTACAAAAATGTCAAGCCTAACTGGTGTTCTGTGCCCTAAACTCACAGCACATGCAATTAACAAGTTCACTGCGTTCATTAAGAATTAGCCGTGCAGCTGCTTTCTGGACAAACTGCAATTCTGAAATAGGAAAGTGGCTTACGACCACATAAAGTGGATTACAGTAATTCAGGTGGAAGGACACAAATGCGTGAATCACCATCTCACGATAAACAACAGACAAAAAAGACTTGATTTGTTCAATAATCTTCTATTAAACAAAGCAAGTTTTCACACGTTTGATCAGATCATCAAACCTAGAATCAAATATTTCATCCAGATCCCTTCTCTGGGGCTGGACATTCTTTGTCCTTAAAGGACCTAAAACATGTCGACCTGATCTGGCCCAAAAATTACCCAAAATCCCGGTATGAAACTAGATGGCACAAACTCAATCTGCCATAATGACATCATTATCACACGGCACAGCTGATTGGCTACTGATATAAAAAGAACCAATGAACTTCCTGCTTAAAATGTAATATCTTTCTAGTGCTTGCTGTAACAGTTACTACAGAATGATCTAAAATTAACACCTAAGTGAATGCTCCTTAAATTAATCACTGTGCATATTTTGTGGTATGACAAATTAATTTCAAGATAAGCAACCATAAACACATTAACTTTATCATCTACATTATCATGCCAATCTCTCAAAAAATCGCCGTGGCAGAACTTCAGATTGAGTCCCATTTAGCTGGAGACAATTTGCAAATTGCTCTAACCAGCACTTAATAACAAAGATGAATGAGAAATTGGTCCTGCAGGTTAAATAGGCAAATCATTCTGAATATCATTGGCATTAATGATGATACGACATGCTGTGCTTTTTAAAAACAAGACATAAGAGCAGCGAGAGAAAAGAAAAGAAAACCGACCCAAAGATGGAGCCTTGAGGAACTCCACAGTTAATAGAAACAGCAGAGAATTCCCTAAGTGTCACTGAAAAGGATCTTTCCTTCGAATAAGAAGAAAATCATTCTAAAACAGTCCCTCTCAGACCCACAACAAGCTCTAAGCGCTCAATGACAATATCATAATCCATTAAATCAAAGGCTACCCGAATCTCCAGTGAGTAACAATTCTTTGTTCGCCCATATTGGTATTTTTATACTTTTTAAAATCCACTGATGAGCAAGTAATAGAATGCTGCATTTCTCCTAATGTCTTCCCATTAAAAAACGCACTCATATCTTGGATGGCCTGAGGATGAGCCATCGTTTTTTGAGGGAACTCTTCTTTTTACGGCAGAATTAGTCTGGGCTTGTTAATCGATTTGCAAATGGCTTGCAATTTCATGCAATGTTACTGAATCGAGATATCTTACCTTCGCCGCAGTCTTTTCCCTGATAGCCGGTTTCAGAGCAGTCACATTTAGGCTCATTATCGACAACGCTGCATACACCTCCGTTTAAGCACATGTTGTGTGAGCCACAGAGGCCAGTGCTTACCCCGGCACTGTTAATGATGACGGGCTCTGTATTGTTGACTTTTAAGTCCGTTATCCAGCCCATAAAGGCAGTGTGATCATTCACAGTGTCCGATGTCAGCTGTAAAGACATCAATCTCAGTTCTGGTGGAATCCCTCCTAAGAACAAGTGACTGAAGACAGTCATATCTCGCCTTTTGGACTTAACCTCCTGCCACTTTACTTCTTTATCAACAGTGAGGGTAGTGTTTCTGAATTTCCTCCTGATTGTGATTTCATGCCACTGGTTGTCACTGACGAACACATCTGAAAGCACAGAAGCAGGTTCAGCACAGAAAATAGAAAAGCGCAGTCTGAGTTTTCCCTCTTGTATGTGCAGCTCCAGGAAATCGCAGAAGCCTTCATCATCAAAGTACACCAGAAGTCCCTTGAAACTCTTGGTTTTCATGCTGAAGCTCATCTCGCTCTCACAGCAAGCGTTCCACATGGGGAACGAGGCCCACTGTCCCTCTGCGCCAGTAAACCGGAGACTAGCTCCAGTTTCCAAAGTACATACAACCAGTCCAATCCAGAGGAGATGGACACCGTGTCGCATCTGAAGAATCATAATGCAGTCAGTCTGAGTTTACAATAAACTTAGTAAGATTTCGAATGGACAAGATATACAACGGTGAATCACATGAACCGCCTGACAGTCTCTCACGGGATGTTTCAACATCTATAGAGACCATTCCACAACTTTTCTCCTCACGTCAGCAACCTTATTTTTCAGCATTTTATTTTTTGCAATTATCATCCCCACTTTGCCGTGTCGACGGTATTCAGTGTCATCCATCATTTGACTTTTTTCTGGTACAGTGGTTTTGACCGTGAGTGCTTTAAAGGGTTAAATCCTCTTTCAGCAGAAGCAGGCGACAGACGTCATCTCTGATCCTTCAACATACGGCCACTGACACTGAAGAAAAAACAACAACAACACAATAGCAGTTCATCCGAAGGAAAAATTAGTTGCTTACAGCAGTGTTTCCCGTCTCTTTTCCTGGAGGCAGACCAGTGCTACACATTTTGGATGTCTCCCTTATCTGACTCATCTCTTTCAGCTTTTGGAGTTGAATCAAGTGTTAGAAATTCAAAGGAGTTAGAAAATGTGTAGCGATGGCGTGCCTCCAGAAACAGGGTTGGGAAACACTTGACTGTGAGTGACCTCCGAAACAACAGATCTTTTTTTGTTCATTTTATATTTTTATAAATTGAAGCGAAGTGGCTGAACTGAAGTGTTTGCCAGGATTTGCGTAAAAATACACAGGTCGAGGCAAGCTGTCCCGTTCATATCGAGAAACACGCAAACAGACGTTTCTCTTTTTATTTTCATAACTGCTCTGGTATTTTATTACAATTCAAAAGTACATACCAGAGTATTTTTAAATACAGATATGTTGTAATTAGCACTCAATGTGTTTAATTAACTGAAGGAGGAAACCATACCTAATCTAATATTGACTGGAGTGAGACATTTGATAACTATCCCTCTCTCTTTTATATATTTGCTGCATTAGCTATATCACGGATTAGAACACAAACATCGTTGCCCATGAGGACTGATTCTAGCCTATGTCTCAACGGTAACAAATGAAGTCTAAAGCAATCCAGTGGATAACACGATAAGGGCGTTTGGGTGCGATTGTCACGTTTGCTCTACGGCGTAGTTCATCAAACTACATTCTACAAGCTCGTCCTTTCATTTTCAGACGACACAAAGATTTATCCGGAGATGTGCAACGCATATCTCTCAGTCTGTCATGAATGAAGCTCTAGCTGTAATCGCTGCGATCAGAGGTGATACGCCCCATACGCAGCTCGAGAACTCCCACATGAGCTCATCTTCTAGAGAGGAACATATGAAAGCGCTTCGCCTTGCATGCAATAAATCTTTTAAAGCACGTATGCCGCCAGACAGCAGTGATCGAGCTCACCTGAATCCGCCGAGAAAAGAGCAGCGAGGCATCCGCTCGGACAGAACTGAAACTATATTCACCATCACAGCGCGAGCGCATCTGGAGCGTCAACGAGCGCCGTGAAGAAAGAGCAGCACGCGCGCCACGTCCACGGAGTCGTTCGAAATGACGTGACATCGGTTTCCCCGGCTCGCCGTGGCTCTCGTCGACCGATGAAAGCGGTAGTTTGAGTAAGTTAGGGAGGTAAAGCCGTGACGCGAGTAATGTGCGGGGCTGTAGCGCCGACACGCGCCGGGTCACGTGACGCGGCTCCGGCCGGGAGGCGCGCGCTCTCTGCAGCATCTTGGACACTTCAGACAGCGCACGGCCCCGATGATGTCAAATAGGCCTATTATTGCGCTTAAATCGCTAAGATTCACATTGACCTAAAAGCGCACTGCTGACATCGTTATTAACCCGACGAAAACTGTCAAACATTATTATTATTGTTAAAATAATAAAGAGCACGATTTCAAGTACGACAGGTATCTAAGGATGTTTTAGAATGATTCTTTCTATCCATCTGTTAATCTTGGTTTAATGGTCTGTTTGGTTCTCGGGCTGTAAATGAATTACACCTGCACACAAACAGCACAATCACCCAAGGGTGTGCGATATTGACAAAAAAATTATATTTTGATATTTTCTAGGTTTTTTATTAATAATGACAGCTAGACGATATTTTGCTGAATGTGTTGTGGTGACTTGTGACCTTAAGGACTGCCATTGAACAGCTGACTGCTAAAGTTAGTTTTTTATATTCTTCAATAAGTTTATTTTCCAGTATTTACGTTTAAATGTTTTTTTTATTATTTTACGGACAGTGTTTCCTTTATAAAGTCATTCACAGTATCTTTTGAGTCAGATTCTTACATTTAATCAGTGCAGAGTGAAATCAGTATAAACAACATGTTTGTAATGCAGAGGAAAGAAGCTGCATATGAATTTAGTTGTATTTACACGTTTAATACAGGACGTGGATGCATTTAATATGCAAACACATACATAATGCTCTGATATATTAAACATAAAATGTTGAACTGTTTGAAATTATTGAAATATTAAAATGATTATTAAATGTGAAATCAAAACCGCCTGTAGGTAGCAGCAAGGCACTTTTAATTAATGCATAAGAGAGTCACTGCAGTCGAAGTGAATCGTTCAAAGGCGTGATTCATTCAGGAACGAAGCACCGTCGTGTCACAACCAGGAAATATGGTTTATATTTATTAAAGAAACAATCAGTCAGTATCTCATTTGAGTAACAGTCATTTATTAACTATAAAGTGCTATTCTACATGTATTGTATTAGTGAAAGAACTCTCGCTAGTCTTTAGACTTCACATAGCCTAGGGCTAGAGGTCTTCTGAATGAATCATTAAAAAAAACAATCATGATATTATCTCAGATGAAATGTATCACCTCACAAACAAGTTTGTTTTTCTCCATCCTCTGGATATGCAGGTGCAGCTGTGTATATTCCAATGAATGATTCTTATATTAAGAAAAGAGCTTTACCAATTATTTGTCAGTTTATGCTACAGAGCTATTGGCAATAATATTGGCCCTGCGGTGGACAGAGGAGATAGAAATGAATAACAGAGTCATTGCATCTGATAGCTGCTCGGCACTGGAAAGCATAAGATCTGGCAGGTCATCTTTTGGAATCGACATAATAATCGACGAAAGTTGTATGATTTAAAAGGTTAAGGGCATATCAGTTAAATGAATTTGAATTCCTGTTCATGCTGGTGTGAAACAGGTAGATTCACGAGTCCCAATAAGCAAAGCAGAATCTAAATTATACATCTGGAAATATGTGCAAAGCATAGATCAGTATATTGGGGTGATATTGAAACAGGCAGACATTTATATAATATACAGCAACAATTTGGTGCTGGAAGGAGGGAGAGATGGAAGAGAACTGAAAAGAACTGAATATTATAACTTGAGAATATGTCACACAGGACTAAATGGTACATTGTTTCAACTTGGCAAACGCTACTGGGGAATGTATTTATTGTAGTCGGCAAGAAACAGCTGAATATGTACTATTTGGACTAAAGGGATGCAATTTTATCCAGTCGCTAATAAAGGTTCATCACAAAGACCTTTATATAGCTATAATTTTTTTCTATTGCATTATGTCAATCCCATAAGCACGTATTCTGTTGCACGTGCCAGTCTAGTCAATGGTGGTAATGCAAGTTACAAGTTGGTTTGCCAATAAACACCAGAGAAGAAGAAGTAATCAGACCCTCATTTACAAATGTAATGTTGATCACCAGTTCTGTACTGTGGAGTTTTATTAACTTTAAAGATACTTGGAGCATCGCTTGGCTTGTATATACGCTATTGTATTTACTGACATTGACGATGGGACTAACAACACACTGGATTTCTCACGGAAGGTGTTATGGTATGGTGCAAATGGACTCCACGCTTTTAAATACACATTTGATTTTCACTTTTAAATGGCTGTCTGTCTCCTCTTTTTAAACACTCCCAGATCTTACACAGTACAATCTAACCCCATTATAACAACTGTAAACTGAACCAACAGGGCAAAACGTTACATGCTGTTTTATATGGATTTATTTACAAAGTGAATGAAAGGATGAAGTGGGTGCGTCGAGTGGGTGCTCCATCCTTTTATCTTTTTATCCTTTTACCTTGCTATCTGAGACACAATGTTAGTTCCTTCTCGCATGGAGTCGATGCTCAACTTCTGCTATGCCACGTGTGGCTTTATAGCCAGGCCGGGATGAGCTGCAGATGTGACCGATCAGCCGGTGATGGGCGCAGCCAGGTCCATGGCGTTGGTTGCCAGGGCGACGCCGATTGATCCTCGGGACGCTCGTCACAGTAGTTCTACTGCATCAACAAGGTCTCTCCCAGACAAAGATTTCAAAGCAGACTGGGCTTTCAAGATGTGCTGTTAAAAGCTCTTTTGAAGAAGCACAATGAAACGGGCAACGTTGAGGATCATAGACGCAGTGCCATCAGCTCAGATCTTGCAGAAACCAGTGGGACCCAGGTACACCCATCTACTGTCTGATGAAGTCTGGCCAGAAGTGGTCTTCATGGAAGAGTTGCAGCCAAAAAGCCATACCTCCAACATGGGACTAAGGCCAAGCGACTCAAGTATGCATGAAATGAAAACATAGGAACTGGGATGCAGAAAAATGGCAGCAGGAGCTCTGGACTGATGAGACAAAATTTGAAATATTTGGATGCAGCAGAAGGCGGTTTGTTAGTAGTTTATTGTTATAAGAGCCCTGATCTCAACATCATCGAGTGTGTCTGGGATTACACGAAGAGACAGAAGGATGTGAGAAAGCCTACATCCACAGACGATCTACGGTCAGTTCTCCAAGATGTTTGGAGCAACCTACCAGCCGAGTTCCTTCAAAAACTGTGTGCAAGTGTACCTAGAAGAATAGCTGCCATTTTGAAGGCAAAGGGTGGTCTCACCAAATACTGATTTGATTTAGATTTCTCTTTTGTTCATTCACTGCATTTTATTCATTTTATATGAACAGGAATGCGGAAGTAAAGCATGTCATGAAGCGGCCAATAGTTCCAGCATTGAAGTACATTGATTTCAGTGCTTCTCAAGCACACTCACTAGAAAAATTACAGCAGTTTTTGTGATTTTAACCCATTCGTTTACCTGGAAATCTGGCCAGTACTTGTTAGAGTTAGATCATATTATATCATATATGTTCACGTTTTTAGTCTTTTTAATCTTTTGTTTCAGTGAAGACACTAGTTCTAGTTCCTCCTTCCACATCAGACATGTTGTGTGCTTTTCTTTATTGTACATGCAGTTATAATTCAGGTATGTGAACATGAACAATGGATGTACCGTCTTTGAATATACCAGGCCTTTTAATTGGTTAATTGCAGTTGAAGTAAAAATCTTCCAATTCAGTTCCAACAGGTTAACAAACTAGTCAAACATTTTGGAACAGTAAGATTTATGTTTTTTTATTTTGATAATTTATTTGATCCTAATAGTAATTTTGTAAAAAAATGTAAATATATATAATATATATGTAAATATATATAATTTCAAAATATTTGGTGGGCAGAACATCTTCTAAACTATTGTGGTATGATGACCAATTTCCGTGTCAATACCCAAAAGAAGGGGCCATGAGGTGACTTTAAAGAATCAAATACATTTTTATTAAAGACAAGTCAAACATATTAAAACATATCACATACCCTTTTGGATGTAAATGCCCACAAAATAAAGAAAAAGAAATAAAAGAAAACTGGCCCTAGGTGGCCGCAGGTTGCCTAAGAAAGTGAAAGAAGGGCCTAGAAGCCAAAGTGTTCTCACAGCAGCCAAGCTCACAGCAATCACACTGCAAACCTACAGAAGAAACAGAACACAGTGACCAAACCACCACACAATCCCAGCCACCTTACCACTGTCATCCACACTGTGAGGGCAACCCGATAACCACCGCCGGCTAAACAAAACACAATTAACAGAGGGCAATACAAGGTACACGAACATAAAATCAACAACCAAACACATTCACTAATACCTCAATCTCTACCACTCCGGATCTCCACATTTACAAACAAAAGATAATAAAGAAATGAAACAAAACAATATCTTAACCATAAAGTAAACGGTAACCATGCATCCCTAAAAGGGGGAAACAGTCCATTACAAACAGAAAAATCAAAAGAATTAGAGACATTCATTAAATAAAATGCACTCACTTTCCAATTTAAAAATAAATAAAAACCCTTTTTCATTAAAACGTTAATACCTTTCACATCCACTATTTCGACAAGATGGTCAGGCCACAGTCAGGCAATAATCCAGTCACACCACTAAAATAAAAAGGCAGATAATTTAATTAAAACAAAACACCTATAAACAAAATCAATATGACCAGACTTCTACCTACTATTAGTCGGTACATCATATTCTCAGTTCTCAGCAACGCTCCCGCGGTATTTGGCGGCAATGATTATCTGCGCTCATATCCCCAAAGTAACATCTACCACAACATCAATTCCTTATGCAATCGATAAAACTAACAAAGTAGTAAGAATGCATCATTCAAATCTCCTTACCTACATGCCACTCTACCTTCCACGCCACCTTTCCCCAAAATCAAAAGACGGAAGTAAAAGGAACAAACACAACCTTACTACTTCCTTTTAAGAGCCCTGGGACTGCTGGGACTTGTAGTGCCCAACCCATATCCCATTACAATCTACCCCCTTCAATTTAAATCGCCGTCCCGTCGATTACATTAGCCCCCCTACAACCATGGGCGAAACACTACGGTGGGGTTATTATTGGACAGCCCCATCATAAGAGGAGTAACCGGACCATTTAACTGAGTTTCACTAATGCATACAGGCCTAGGGAGATTATATGGGTTTGAATGGCATCCAGCTGTTACCCTTCTTGTACGCCTTACTACCGCTTCATGTTGTGAAGGAAGATGGGCTTCAACATCACCTACTGAAGTCAAGGACGAATTGATATCTTCCTGCAAAGATTGAGGTCTGGACAAAAGTTGAGCTTTATCTTGAGTAGATACACTCCCAGGCATCAATGAAATCATTACCATGTCTTCATCTGCTTCTCTAGCAGTGTCCTGATGATCAACTAGATTAGGGAGGCCAGGGTCATCTGGAGAGACATAGGCTGGACGCAATTCAGAACGATGAATGTTTCTGATCCCATCAACTCCATCTGCCGGTGCGACAGCATACACAGCTCCATGTCCATCTAGACATCGAATCACTTTATAAGGGGTTGAATCCCATGCATCTTGGATCTTATTTCTGCCCTTGAAGTTATGTGCTCTCCGATACACCACCTGCCCCTCACTTAACTTTTCATGTCGCACCTGAAGATCATTTAGTCGAGCTCGGTATTCTGTAGCATACTGAAGACGTTCTTGAAGCCTTGGTAAATATTCTTTCCAAATTATTTTTATGGTCCACAACCCACTCCGCATCACTCTGGACATGACTATCCAGTCCCAGCAGAAAGTCAACAGGCAAATGGGGCTCTTGTCCGAACATGAGGACATAAGGGGCGTACCCAGTAGACTGGTGTTCTGTGGTATTATATGCAAAAACCACCTGAGCAAGATGATCTGGCCAACGACGTTTTTCCTCTGGAGGTAATGTGCGCAACAAATCATGCATTGTTCTATTGAAACGTTCACATTGACCATTCCCTTGAGGTCGATAAGGGGTGGTGCGAGTTTTTGAAATAGCATACAATCTGCATAATTCTTGAATCAGCTTACTTTCAAAGCACCGCCCCTGATCTGAATGAATTTGTCGGGGTACTCCAAATAAGTAAAACCACCGTTCCACTAAAACACGTGCCACTGTTGCTGCTGTTTGGTCTTTAGTTGGAATAGCTTGTGTGAACTTAGAAAATACATCAGTTAACACCAATACATTTTCAAGTCCATTTGACGCAGGTTCCAACAATGTAAAATCCACGGCCAAAATGTCTAGCGGTCTTTCTGCTGTCAGGTGTCCCATAAAGCTACGTACTTTTGGTCGCACCACTTTAGCTAGGGTGCAGCGCTGGCATTTCTTAATCCATTCCTCAATGAACTTAAACATACTCGGCCAATAACACCGAGTTCTCACTAAACTTGCTGTCCGCTCAATTCCTTGATGGCCATGATCATCATGCAAGCTTGTGAGGACCCTTTCCTGAGGACAGCTGGTAAAACAACCTGACGAATCTCTCTGTGTTCATCCTGGGGACAGAATCTCCGATACAGCACCCCCTCCATCTTCACCAGCTTCCCCCACTGCCGCACCAATTCAAGCACCGCTGATGACTCTACCGCTCTCTCCTGAGCATCTGGGGGTCTTTGACGATCCCAATACACCAGGAATCGCCCAATAACTGGGTCAGCCTCTTGCAGGGCACCAAGATTTTCTCTAGGTTGTTCAGGGAAAACCGAAATTGTTTCACTGACCATTACATGCTGACTGTCATGAACACATTGATGCACCTCCTTCGGCATTGCAGTAGTCATAGCCAGTTCTGCCACAGACGCAATATTTTTTCTAGAAAGGGCATCCGCGTTAACATTGGAGCGTCCAGGTTTGTATTTTATTTCCAAATCAAAGTCTGCCAACTGATTAGCCCAACGCTGCTCCAATGCTCCCAACTTCGCAGTTTGCAAATGGCTAAGGGGATTATTATCTGTATATACCAAACATTTCTGACCCAACAGGTACTCTCTGAACTTTTCTGCAACAGCCCATTTCAGGGCCAAAAACTCCAGCTTCATTGAGCTATAGTTCTGCATGTTTCGTTCAGACGGTCGTAATCCTCTACTTGCAAATGCCACTGGTCGACATTTGCCTCCATGCTCTTGGGACAAAATAGCACCCAGACCTTGGTGGCTTGCATCAATGTCCAAAATAAAGATTTACTAAAATCAGCATAAGCCAGGACTGGAGCCTTGGACAAAGCAGATTTAAGGGCCTGGAAAGCATTTTCACACAAGTCAGTCCATTTCGTCCCTAAATTAATCTTGGGTCGCTTATTCTTCTGTCCCCGGATCATGTCCGCTACTAATGTATTCAGGGGGCCAGCAATCTGTGAAAAATTTTTAACAAACCGGCGATAATAACTTGCAAAACCAAGAAAGGATCGAAGTTCTTGAAGATTTTGCGGCTGGTTCCACTTAGCTACTGCTGCTATTTTCTCTGGATCTGTACTGACCCTGTAGCAGAGACCACATGCCCCAAATAACGCACTTCTGCGCGAAAGAAGCAGCATTTGCTCAGTTTTATCTTTAAGTTCTGTTGTCTCAGACGATCCAGCACCAGCGCCAATCGTTGAAGGTGTTGCTTGACTGTTGTAGAAAAAACAATCACATCATCCAAATAAAGTAATAAAGTTTGGAAACTCTGATCTCCAAAAATTCGCTCCATCAATCTTTGAAAAGTACTTGGAGCATTGCACAATCCAAATGGCATCCTATTAAACTCAAAGAGCCCAAATGGAGTGCAAAAAGCGGTCTTAAATCGATCCCTTTCAGCAACTGGTACCTGGTTATATCCGCTTGCCAGATCCAAAGTTGAAAACCACTTAGCTCCAGTTAAGGCATCCAATGATTCCTCGATCCTTGGTAGGGGATAGGCATCTTTATGAGTTCTTGCATTAAGCTGGCGGTAATCTATACACATTCTTAAAGATCCATCTTTCTTCTTCACCAAAACAATTGGTGAGGCATATGGGCTAGCACTCTCCCTAATAACGTGACTGTCCAACAACTGTCTAATATGTGCCTTCACTTCCTCGAACTGACTGGGCGGAATTCTACGATAACGCTGGCGCACTGGTATATCATCTATTAGGGGAATTTGATGATCAATTAAATTTGAACAACCCAAATCACCATCATGCTTAGCGAAAACGTCTGAATATTTAATCAATAATCTTCTAACTTCCTCCCCCTCAGCATCTGAAAGCCCAGGGAATTCTAACCCCTGCAAATCAGTACTGGACTCTGATGTAATAGTTTGACAATGGACAATCACTGCTTTAGGGTCCTGTGATAAATCTTTCTTGAAAAAGATGTCTTGATTAGATTTCATAATTTCCGCAATAATTAAGCTACCCAATCTAATTCTTGGCGGCAAATATAAAGGTTCCATACCAACATTAACTACTGGTACATGAACCACACCTTGCGTACACTGCAACAAGGCAGGTGAAATTAATACTCCAGCAGGCAGGCCCCCACCCTCTGGACCCTGAGGTTCTAAAAAAACTACTTTACCACTTTGTATATTCTTTGAACACAAAGCAGGTACTAACCTCATCGTTCCAGCCGGAATCTGGACAGGTTGGCAGGACTGGACTCTCACATAACCAACAAATCCAGGGACGGGGGACTCCTCAGCTTGGTGGCACTGAGACAAGGCATCTCTCCAGCCTAACTCTGCCTGCCTGACCTGAGGAACTGAAAATAGTGCTGGGCCATGTTTTTCAAACAAGTCATTATAACATTGTCCAATTACATTCATACCCAAGAGGCCTGGAGTAAGTGCCTTCTTCTGATGGAACAGTGTATCAACCGGATCTTTCACAACCAAAACACCTTGCCTTGGAAGAGTTTGCCCCAACACAATCACATCTATTTCAAAATAACCCACATATGGTATTGCAAGGCCATTAGCTGCTTTTAATTGGAGCCAACTACATTTTTTAAGAGCATCCACCCTCAATTGTCGAAAATGTTTCTCAAAAAATGACTCTGTTACAGTAGTTACCATTGACCCAGTGTCCAGTAAACATGAGATCTCAACCCCCATTACATGCAGTCACAATAGGGCATTTGCCCACAAGACGCTGCAAAATAGTAGGGCACACAGGAGTTTGTGCGGCTTCACTAGCTTCCTCTGCGCTCTGACTCAAGATTGCAGGAGGGGCTACACTATCAGGTTCCCCAACAGAAGTCTCACTGACATTTGCCTGAGGTGATCTAGAATTTGACTCAACAGGCCAGGATGACCGACAATATCTGGCAATATGCCCAACTCTATTACAGCGAAGGCATCGACGTGAAGAATTCTGCCTAGTTGAAGGAACAACAGGTGGATCATTCCTCTGAGACATAAAACTATCAAAACGCTGGGTAAGGTCATTTATTTGTACTTGTTGTTGTTTTAACATCTCCTTAACCTCCTTTAAGTCTGTAGAATCCTGGAACCTAACCTTAGGCTCCATATCAATAACCCTACCATGAGCAGCGTTACACCATGACTGAGAATATAAGGCAGTTGTTTCCTTATTTCCCTCTTCCACCCACCTAAGAGCTTCACGTCGAACCTCCAGCAATGTAGAAGATGATTTCTCCCTCACAAATTTTTTTAACTCACGCTTCAGCATTACATCTTGAACATATTCAACAAACTGATCGCGAAGCACTTTGTCAGAATTCGGAACGCTGCCTGGGTTACCGTTAAGAATTGCATCCATCAATGACATAAGAGCATGAGAAAATTCTGTAAGTGATTCGCCTTCTTTTTGTTTTCGCTCATAAAACCTCTGTTGTAATTGCACAAATGTCCGTCTCCCCCCATACAAATCTTTTAACACTTCAAAAACAGCTTCTGGATTTTCCCTGATAGCTGAAGATTGGAGTTTTATCTCCATTCTGGCCTCCCCTCCCAGATGATCAAGCAGAAACACCCCCTTTTCCTTATCAGACCAACCCCTACCCTCGATACACACCTTAGCCTCCTCAATCCAGTCCTCAATATTCAAGTTGGAGTCCATATTTCCATAAAATCGCGGGCACTTCCTCTCCCGAGGCACAAAAAGTACCCTATTAAAAGACACTGGAGATGAGGCATTAATTACAGAAGGGTGAGGTTGGTTAGAAGCACTGCTGCCGCGCGGGGGAAGCTCTCTCCTCAGCTCCTCATTTTGTGCTTGCAAGTTCCGTACTTGCTCCCGCAAGTCTATTAGTTCTTGCTCCATATCTGTTGACAAATTATTTAGGAAGGCAATTCAGACATGAATAAAATCCATAGTCCATGAACCAGAGTCTGCGATGATCGTCTTCATGCACGGTTACCGTTTACTAAAAAAAAAGAAATACAAAAAACCAATAAAGCAACACCTCACAACCACCTAAAAAAAAAAACAGACCCTGCCGACTACGCCAATTGTGGTATGATGACCAATTTCCGTGTCAATACCCAAAAGAAGGGGCCATGAGGTGACTTTAAAGAATCAAATACATTTTTATTAAAGACAAGTCAAACATATTAAAACATATCACATACCCTTTTGGATGTAAATGCCCACAAAATAAAAAAAGAAATAAAAGAAAACTGGCCCTAGGTGGCGCAGGTTGCCTAAGAAAGTGAAAGAAGGGCCTAGAAGCCAAAGTGTTCTCACAGCAGCCAAGCTCACAGCAATCACACTGCAAACCTACAGAAGAAACAGAACACAGTGACCAAACCACCACACAATCCCAGCCACCTTACCACTGTCATCCACACTGTGAGGGCAACCCGATAACCACCCGGCTAAACAAAACACAATTAACAGAGGGCAATACAAGGTACACGAACATAAAATCAACAACCAAACACATTCACTAATACCTCAATCTCTACCACTCCGGATCTCCACATTTACAAACAAAAGATAATAAAGAAATGAAACAAAACAATATCTTAACCATAAAGTAAACGGTAACCATGCATCCCTAAAAGGGGGAAACAGTCCATTACAAACAGAAAAATCAAAAGAATTAGAGACATTCATTAAATAAAATGCACTCACTTTCCAATTTAAAAATAAATAAAAACCCTTTTTCATTAAAACGTTAATACCTTTCACATCCACTATTTCGACAAGATGGTCAGGCCACAGTCAGGCAATAATCCAGTCACACCACTAAAATAAAAAGGCAGATAATTTAATTAAAACAAAACACCTATAAACAAAATCAATATGACCAGACTTCTACCTACTAATAGTCGGTACATCATATTCTCAGTTCTCAGCAACGCTCCCGCGGTATTTGGCGGCAATGATTATCTGCGCTCATATCCCCAAAGTAACATCTACCACAACATCAATTCCTTATGCAATCGATAAAACTAACAAAGTAGTAAGAATGCATCATTCAAATCTCCTTACCTACATGCCACTCTACCTTCCACGCCACCTTTCCCCAAAATCAAAAGACGGAAGTAAAAGGAACAAACACAACCTTACTACTTCCTTTTAAGAGCCCTGGGACTGCTGGGACTTGTAGTGCCCAACCCATATCCCATTACACTAAATTATCTACTGAATGTTAAGTAAAGTTTCTATGTTCTGTTTTTTTTTTAATATACAAACACACTGCCTGTAAACTGATTTGCATGAGTTTTGATTGAATGCAACCAAAGAGTGTTCATTTTGTCAAGCGATGTAAAAGAGGCTGCGGTTATTCCTAGTTAAGCATTTTGTGTAAATGGCTATCACATAATTTCAGGCATACGCTAAGCAGAAGTTTCAGGACCGTTCAAAGGATTAGGCGTTCTTCTTTCGTGTGGTCGCAGTGTGGTAAGTTATTTACTTTGACAGTCTTGCAATATGTAAAGAAAATGTGGGGTAATTGTAATGTCTGCTAAATTAGTCCCAAAAAGGCTGCGTCTCATTTACAATAACAAAGTCGATAACATCTGATGTACTTGTTACATCTTAAGAAGTATGGCATCTTTGCTAATATTAGTCTGTTTTCTTCTTATTCCAAAGTCACTGGATCAAGTCTGTATCCAGATCAGATGGTGGAGACAACTCTACAGAGCTGAATGTCAGCAGAGACCATGTCAACTAGATGAGCCCCAAAGACAGATCCCCAGTGAAGACCTCATTAACTATACAGCCATTGACACGAAACCTCAGCAAAGACCACAATGACAAACACCATGTTGCTTCATCTGGACAGGTTTTTCTCCATTCTTGGCTTGCTTAATTTGGGACAATTCATTTTTGGGTGTATTAACGACTTAATTGCAGAGACGCTGAAGGGAAGTGAACTGAGTTGGATTGAATTGTTCACTTTACACTTTTCCTTTAATTTTGCATTAGTTTCTTTTATTTAATAATTTCAAGGTTTCCTCAATTTAAATCAACTGATTGCTTTTTACAGTGCATAAAAACATTTTTAATAACGTTCTTTACAACCAAACAATAACGTTAATAAAACTACTAAAAAATTTACATTTTGAACGTTCTAAGAACAACAGGAACATTACTGTAAACTACTGTAAATGACTTAAGATTGTTAGCTAGGACACCTCTTGAGGGAGAGATGACACAAACATAGCTGCAACTCCGAAATAAGAGCAAAGTTAAATCTGTAATCTCAAATATAACAATTTATTATTATTATTATTATTTTTATTATTATTATTGTATCATGCCAGTTACACAAACATTTAGAAGCCAATTCAGAGTTACATTTGTCAATACAAAACATCAAATTCTCAAAGATATCCTTATATACAATATGTACACATCCCTCCGGAAGCAGTACCGCCAGACGCAAATACTGCTTCCTCAAGCCGGGGCGCAAGACGCTACACGAGGCCTGCTCGCCCCGCAAGACGCAAAGGCGAGAGGAGGGATGAAGAGCACCAACTGGAGCGGTCCTACAAGAGGGCCTGAAACAAAACAGAAAGAGAACGGGTCGGACCTTTTGGTTCCTTCCCACCAGTAATGAATTCTTTATAGCCGATCTCAGGTTCCCTACCATAAACCAGCTGTGGAACACGATTTGCCCCAAACCAAGTCTCCGGATGGGCTTTTCTTGGAGGAGAGCCCCGAGGAGGTCACAGCATTCTGTGCAGGTAGACGGCAAATACGTTACTTTCCTACCTTAAACTTCACAGCTGTTCTATTTCATCATGTTATTCTAAGCTGTAAGATGTTTGGTATGATTCTGAATTAAGATCTCACCTTTTGACAGGCCAGGTTTGGACCAGCGCTTCTTCTGCAGCAGCAACAGGTCATGGTCGCTAGGAAGTGTCCACACAACAGTGCGAACATCACGACCCCTAGTGACCAGACCGTCGCTGGCCAGCCGTGGTACTCTCCCCTGCGGTGGTACTCTGGAGGGGAGTACTTTGCTGTGCCTGGACCAGAGTGGAGTTTAAGTTTGCTTTAGCGCAGCATGATTGTTCCTTATCTATCAGAAGAAGGGAATCATCTGAAACATACCGTGGTAGGACTTGTAGGGTGAAGTCCCCAGAATGTCCCCGCATCCAAAGTCAATCAGCTTGACTTCGGATGTCTCGATGTTGATCAGTAGGTTCTCCAGTTTGACGTCACGGTGGAAGACTCTGCGGAGGCAGCACTTGTGTGCAGCGTAAGTCGCCTGCCACATGATCTGGCGCGTCATTTCTTCATCGATTCTTCCACCATGACGCCTCATGAACTCTACCAGGTTCTCGTTCGAGGGAGAGGGACATTCCAGGACCAGGACGAAGTGGTCAGGGTGGTCCGTCCAGTCCAGCAGCCTGATTATCTCCGGCACTCTGTGACCTTTGTTGGCCAGGATGGTGAGGGCGATCTCTTTCGGAAGAGGGTTTGGATGATCGGGCTAGAAGAAGACAAATAGGTACTTGTGCTAATGTTAACGTGAGATGATGTTATATTTTATATTGTTTGTACAGTGCCATGTACTTACGATGATAATACACTCCGTGTGCTGAGTCTTTGTGACATATTTCACAGCCACCTGATGAACAAACATCAAAAATGAACTTAAGAAACACAAAGAGGGTGAGGATGAGACAAACCGTTGCCTGCTAGTTTGTGTCTTATTTATATTAACTTACTTTAAGATCGTCATCCAAACGTCTCCCTTCATACACCACGCCAAAACCGCCTTTCCCCAGCTGATCACCAATGGCGTAGCGGCTGAAGATGTAGTCTGTTAAAAAACAGAATAACTCAATAGGATTTGGTGTAATGTGTGCCGATATACATTTCTATATTGAATTTTATGCTATCTGTTTTTATATGATCAAAGTAGTTTAAAACTAAACGCATTCTCATGGTTGTGCCGTGTACCATCACTACTTCTTCCTGCCCATGCCACCTTCCTCTCTCTCTCCCTCATCTTGCTGCTGCTGCTCTCCTGACCTGAGCTGTGAGCTGGAGGCTGTTTTTGGCAGCTCTGAAGAAAGAGCGCAGCCTCTGCCACCACTTCTTGCTCTTCCTCTCCTCCTTCTCTCCTGCTCTTCCTCCTTCCTGTCCTACTCTCCTCTCCTCCTCCTCCTCCTCCTCCTCCCTCTGCTCCTCTCCTCCTCCCTCCTCCTCCTCCTCCTCCTCCTCCTCCTCCTCCTCCTCCTCCTTCCTGTCCTCCTCCAGCACCAACAGGGGTCTCATCGCGGGGAGGGGATGTTGAACCTCCGTGTTGGTGCTGGGTTTTGGGGGTGTACTAAGATGTTGATCGTACACCTCTCCAACAGTCATCGGACTCACTTTGGTGTTTCGCTGTCCCATCGCTGTGTGAAGTCACTGATCACTACAACAAATCCACAAAGAATGTAAGAATGTCAAGGTCTTTGTAAACCTGTGAGTTCTATTCGAATGTGTGCTATGGCGTCATAGACTTTGAGCGTCTCCTTGATAATCACCGTTCCTATAAATAAAATGATAAAGTAAATGTAAAGAAAAACGTGATGTTTTCTCTTTTTAATTCATTTAATAAAAGTTGTAAATCAAATGTGTCCTTTTCACTATTGCCTGTACAAAAGGCTGCACGTGTTTTGTGAAATTAAAATCTACACTATAATAATGTAACAAACAGCAGTCAAGCTGAATGAGACGTAGATTCAGTCTCTGCCAGCAGGTGGCGCTTAAAGCGTTTCGTTGTTTTTCTCTGTAATCAAAACAGCGCTGCACTTATGAACCTATGCGTTATACAGAGGCAAGATGAAAAGGAAAATATCATCTGCACTTTTCTAAAGACGGTAAGTTCCCGCCTCAGACAGACATTCGTATAAACTCCGCCCCCTATTTGAATCCCGATTTGAACCAAAGCATATTGCATCGATTTAATATAATAATGCCTGGACAATTTTCAGTCTGGTTTCCACAGTCGTCAAAACATTTTATCTTACCACTAAGAGTTCTTCTAGACAGCAGTAAAAGAGTTTTCGCTCAAAACCTCAAAAATCAACAAAGAAGCTGAGACAAACTTTCACTAAGAAATACGAGTCTTACCCGAAGAGTATGGGCGGCGTTGGCCTTGTTGCTATGGATGACGTCAGCACGCGCTACTCACTACTCGCACCGTGATTGGCTGATAGGAGAGGAGTCTCTGTCAGAGGTTTATTCCTAAAAATATTGCAGCTGGCGATATTACGTTGCTGGCATATGAAAAGCAAATTACATTTACATTGTAGTAATACTTATATTTTTTACATGTAAAAAAACAGTCCTCTCCAAAGACGAGATCTTTGAGCAGCTGATCGACGTTTGTGTTGTGTTTGTGTACATTACAATATGATATTATATACACCGAGAATAAAGATAAAATATCTTTGAATAATTATAAATTCATGTAATCGTAATGCATGAAGCTTTTTTCTGTTATTTTCAAGCCTCATGTTATGAAACGAGAGCAACATTCGACAAGAAAAAGAGGAAAACAAAGGAGATTTAAGCTGGTTTTGCACGTGGATGAGCAAAGAAATAAAAATAATATATTAAAGAGATCAACTGTGACGACAAGTGCCTATTAGGATCAACTAAACGCTGTATTTTCACAAGTATGTCACCGAATCTTTAAAATAGGTCCAAGAGGTCCAAGACGTGATGCTGAATCAAACGATTTTGATTGGTTGTTGTATTATATTGTTGCCAGATTGGGCAGGTTTCCGAAGGTTTGAATTTGATTGTGTGGGTAAATACGGAAGGCTGCATCCTCTGTAGGTCGTTTAACCCTGTACTATAAAATACATTAATTCTACATAAATAAACAGCGTTCCAAAAATTTACTAATGAGAGTTAACTGAATAGTCATAAAAAACAATCTATAAAATGTATGTTAATTGTATGTCAGTAAATTGATTGACATAGCAGTGATCGTCCAATCGCGTTAGATTGGATCAGAAGCCCCGCCCACCACGTTAGCCGCTAATGGTAGGCGCCATTTTAGTTTTTCTCTGTGAGATTCAGGAGACGAGCAGCAAAATAACAGAAGTAGATAAAAGTAAAAAAAAAAAATGAATCTTCTGTTTCTTTGGATTTGGGTGAGTTCACGTTTTCTATTGTGTATAAATGGTTGTGTATGAGCAAACTCCAGTTTCTTATTCTTAAGTGTCATTTCTCACGAGTTCAGAGAAGTCTGTTTTTTAATAGTAATGCATATTTTAGTTCTAAAAGTTCATATTGTGTAACGATAATTATGATGTGCTTTTGTGAACGTATTATTGCCTGTATTTATGCAGGTGAGGGTTTTTTCCGTCCTGGAAATTAATTTAGTTCAACGAGTTCCATGATGGCTGAGTTAACTTAACCTCAGAACGGGGTAGGAGAGTCCATTTTTTCTTTTCTTCAAGCGATTGCTCAAAGCAATATATACTTTTTTGTGGCGACGGAGCTATTTCTCTTCTTTTTAATTTTTCTCATACCGAATTTTTCCGGCGACGGTTTTGATTCAGATCCAATCGAACCGAGTTTAATGAATGGACTGTACTGAACCATTCTTCTGAATTGACTTATTGAACCGAACTCTTTGGACTGAATAGTTTGAACTGAATCGAATGAATCAAGTTTACCAGACTGTAAGAGTCAAAACGATTTTTTAATGATTCTTTTCTATTGAATCTTTAATTCATTTTGTATTTGAAAGGTTTATTTTTTTATATTATTTAATGGTTTAATGTTCTTGTCACTATTTCATGGTGTGAGTTTATTCTAAAACCTGTAGTTACCGGGTGCAACCCAGATTAGCACATTATATTGTACATTGAATTGAATGTTATTGAATTTCTCTTTTATTGTGAGGTAATATCTAAGTGCTCTTGTGAATTTTGTCAATATTCCTACTTTTTTTTTCTGAAAAACATTATTGCAAATATATCTTTATTTCTCTATAAGAATTTAAGTTTCTGAATTTATGCCTCCCGAGTCACTTAACCATTTCTCTTGTTTTTTCTTCTATAGAACAATAACTACCTGAAGACACCCTGTAATGAGAGATCACCCTCACAATGAGAGTCTAATCTATCTCAACTGGCTTCAGTTACCTTGGTAAAAGACGTTATATAACAAACATGGACTTTTACCACGGTAACGTCAGTCTAAGATACGTTAAAGCAGGTAAGAATAGCTACATGTACTTCATATAGATATGTATATTGTTACGTGCTTTGGAGTACGCTCGTGTTCTCTTTCTCCTCCCGATCCCACTGTTTCTGCACGTATTTCTGCGTGCCTAAACGACATCTCAGTCTGGATGAAGGATCATCACCTGCAGTTAAACCTCACAAAAACAGAGCTCCTCGTTTTTTCCGCCAATCCCGACATACAGCACAAACTATCTTTTCAGCTAGGCTCGGCTACTGTATCCTCGTCTAGGTCAGCTAGGAACCTTGGAGTGATCATTGACGACCAGCTAACTTTCACTGAGCACATTTCAAAAACTGCTCGATCTTGTAGGTTTGTGCTGTACAACAACAGGAAAATCAGACCGTACTTATCAGAACACGCTACACAGATCCTCGTCCAGGCACTAGTCCTGAGTAGACTCGACTACTGCAACGCCCTCCTTGCTGGCCTCCCAGCCTCTACAACCAGACCTCTTCAGATGGTACAGAATGCAGCGGCTAGGGTGGTCTTCAACGAACCAAGGAGGGCCCACGTCACGCCCCTCTTCATTAGTTTACACTGGCTTCCTATAGATGCCCGCATCAAATTCAAATCCCTGATACTGGCCTACAGGACAATCACAGGCTCTGCTCCCTCGTACTTACACTCACTAATTGAATCATATGTTCCCTCTAGGTGGCTACGCTCTGCAAACGAAAGGCGTCTTGCAGTGCCTTCACAAAAAGGTGCAAAATCACTCTTGCGCACCTTCACCTGGTCTGTTCCTCGCTGGTGGAACGATCTGCCCGTTGCCACTAGGGCAGCAGAGTCACTAGCAATCTTCAAAAACCAACTCAAAACTCATCTTTTTCGTTTGCACTTGACCCAACATTGATAGCACTATCTTCTTCTTCTCCTGCTCCTTCCTATCCTTTTCTTGTTTAAAAAAAAAAAAAAAAAAGCCTTGTGTCTGCGTTAGGTAAGACAAGATCCCACTCAAGAGCACTTATGCACTACTGCCCTTTTGCTGATATTAATTTGCTTCTATATGCCTACCTCATTTGTACGTCGCTTTGGATAAAGGCGTCTGCTAAATGACTAAATGTAAATGTAAATGTCCTCCCTCCTGTCTGCTCTTAGGTTCCTGATTGGATGGGTCAACGGTCGATCATAATTGTGACGTCATCGTCTTCGCCCAATCGACTGTCGTCTGACTGGTTAAAGGTCCTCCCGCGAACTTCAGAAGGAGGCTTGTTTGTGCTGCGCGTCGGTGCGCTTTGTGTTTTGTGTTGTTATTCTTTACTATGCGTCTAATATTCAACTTTGACTGTGCAATGGAGAACTGATCAGATTCCTTTTAATTAGGGAAATTGGAACAAGTGAGCATATCGCGCGATGTACACTTTGCACGTAGTATTGTTGTGTTAGACACACTAGGTCAATGGTGAGCGCCTCTGTTTGTATTTTTGTTATTAGCGAGAGTAGGGGAGTTCAAGCGACGACTCGCGGAAGACTTCGGTTTCTTTTCTGCATTTTTCTTTTATTAGGTTATGGGTTTTGGGCAGCTTATGAGACTTGGTTGGTTTTATTTTGTTCTTTGATTTGGGCGCCACTCAAGTTCCTTTTCCCTAATATCAAGTTCTGTCAATTATATATATTTTTTCTTTATTAATCTAAGACCTTTATTTTTTCATGATAGCACCTGTAAATAGTTCAGACCATTACTTCTCCTGTAGCTTCAGCTCTTGGTGGCCAAATAAACTAATTAAGCCTCAACCGCATCGTATGGTCATTTCACTGTCAAGTTCAACCTATCCCGTTATACATTTCCTAAGTGTTACGGTCTGGACCCTAGACTTCTTTAACAGTTCGTAACATTTAATGGGGGCTCGTCCGGGATCATAAATCCTTATTTCATATTTTTGTGTGTGGGTATTGACGGGGGAGTGACCATATTACGAGTGATGCTACTGTGTTGGGTGGCTGATTAGACGACAAGAGTATGGCAGACTTTAGTTTAGAGGCATTTATTAGTATTATACGTTAGAGCAATTCAACAAATGTCGAAAAGATAAGTTACTTAGCGTTGCGGCTCATTATCAAATTCCTGTTTCGAAACGGCAGCTCAAAGAGAGATAAAGAATAGTGTGTTGCAGAAATTGGTGGAGTTGGGTGTTCTGGTTCTGCCGCAGGGAGCTGAGGATGGTTCCCTTGCCTCTGATGATCGCCTTGAGTTTGGGGAGGAGGAGCAAGGCGGAATTGCCGAGGTGGAGGAGTCTGAAGCTAATGCCGTTCTGCCGCCCTTCGAACCCTTCTCTCCGCCCTCAGCGGAGTCTGGAGTTGGTGCGAGACTGAAAGTCTGATTAGCGTGAATCCAAATGGACGCACGCGCGTGAGAGGGCAGAGGATCGTCAGGCAGAAAGAGAGTTGCGTCTAAGAATACACAACTAAAGTTGCGAGAATTGGATTTAAAGGCGGCCAGAAGTGCACCTGTTCCTTTTGTCCAGCCCCAGGTGGCGGCTGTCGCTCCGCCAGACGGTGCTGGGTACCAATTTCGATGTGAGTAAAAATATCTCTGTTGTGCTGCAGTTTCGAGAAGCGGAAGTTGATTCATACTTTGGCGTGTTTGAGCGTATTGCTTCTGCTCTAAATTGGTCGCGCGAAGTCTGGTCTCTGATGTTGCAGTGCAAATTGACTGGTAAGGCCCAGGAGGTTTGCGCAGCATTGTCTTTAGAGGATAGCTTAAATTATGACGTGGTTAAAACTGCGATTTTGCGTGCATACGAATTGGTGCCAGAAGCTTACAGACAGCGTTTTCGGAGTTATAAAAAAGGGTCTAGTCAAACGTTTGTCGAATTTGCCAGACAAAAGGGGGTCTTATTTGACAAATGGTGCACGTCTAGTAAGGTAACTGATTTGAAGACATTGCGAGAATTAATCCTTTTGGAAGAGTTTAAGAATTGCATACCGGAGCGCGTTGTTGTGTATTTAAATGAACAAAAGGTGACAACCTTATCTCAAGCCTCTGTGCTCGCGGATGAGTTTGCGTTGACACATAAGAACGTATTTACTTCTCCTCGCCCTGATAAAAATGCGCCTACTCCTGTCACCTCGTCTGACCAGCCACGACCAAGGTTTACTCCGACCAAGACTAAAGGGGATAGAGATTGTTATTATTGCCATAAACCTGGCCATTTGATTGCGGATTGTTTGGTGTTGAAGAAAAAGCAGCAGGGTTCTACAACTAAGAGTGTTGGACTTGTGAAAATCGTGGATGTTAACAAAACTGAGTCGAATGAGCCTGATTGTAGTTATGAACCGTTTTTACTGGAAGGGTTAATCTCAGTTACGGGTACAGAACAGGTAAGGGTTAAAATGCTCCGGGATACTGGCACCTCCCAGTCCTTCGTAATTGCGGGGATTCTGCCGTTCTCTGAACAAACTTCGTGCGGCAGTAGTATTCTAGTACAGGGCATTGAGATGGGCCTTGTTAAAGTCCCGTTACATCAAATCCATTTGCAGTCGAAGTTGTGTACAGGGTTTGTGAAAGTAGGCATTCGTGATTGTTTACCTGTGAAGGGGGTGGAGTTTATCTTGGGCAACGATTTAGCTGGTGGAAAGGTTTTTCCCATGCTAGGAGTGTTTGATTAAACCTGTTCTGTCTGATCACCCTGATGAGTTGTCAGAGTTGTATCCCGAAACTTTTTCTGTGTGTGTCGTCACTCGGGCTCAGGCTCGGCAGGTAGATGCTGATGATTTGTCCGCATTCCTTCATGGCGCCTATATTTAAGGAAGAGATTTTGCCTAACGACGCAGAAAAAGTAACGAAAACTCAGCCCAATTTAAGTTTGAGTCATTTAAAGTTACTTGTGACTCGTGAGAAAATAATTTCGGCACAAAAAGAAGATTTGAGCCTTCGAAAGTGTTTCTCTGTTGCTGTTACTGTTGAACAGGCGAAACAGAGAAAATACGTTTACTTTGTTGAAGACGGGTTGTTGATGCGTAAGTGGTCTCCTGTAATGGCAGATGGGCCTGAATGGAGTGTCGTGCGCCAGGTTGTAATCCCTGTATGTTATCGACAACAAATTTTATTTCTTGCTCATGATCATGATCTGGCAGGTCATCTAGGAATTAAGAAAACATATCACCGGGTTTTGAAACACTTTTTTTGGCCCTGTTTAAAAGCTGGTGTTGCTCATTACTGCCGTACTTGCCGCACTCGTCAGCTAACGGGTAAACCAAATCAGACAATTCCATGTGCTGCGCTCGTTCCAATCCCAGGTTGTAGGTGAACCGTTCGAACACGTTATCGTTGAGTGCGTCGGTCCCCTGCCTAAAACAAGAAGTTGTAACCAGTTTTTGTTGACAGTAATGTGTAGCGCTACGCGTTTTCCAGAGGCGATACCTCTGAGAAAAATTACGGCACAGGTTGTCGTTAAAGCTCTTGTTAAGTTCTTTTCTATATTCGGTTTGCCGAAGGTTGTGCAAACAGATCAAGGTACCAATTTCCTCTCGAAATTGTTTGCACAAGTTTTGGGCACACTGAATATTTCCCATCGGGTCGCGGGCACCTATCATCCCGAAAGTCAAGGTGCGCTCAAACGTTTTCATCAGACGTTAAAGGCAATGCTCTGAAAGTACTGTTTGGACACTGGTAAGGACTGGGATGAGGAGTACCGCTGGTGTTGTTTGAGGTAAGGGAAGCCGTGCAAGAAAGTCTTGGGTTTAGTCCTGCTGATTTAGTGTTCGGTCACACTGTCAGAGGTCCATTAAAAATGCTTAAAGAGAATATGCTCGCACCTGATTCCAGCTCCAAAGTTAATGTGTTAGATTACATTAGTAAATTCCGTGAGCGTCTGCATGAAGCTTGCGCTATGGCGAGAAAGTCGGCATCTGCACAGGAGAAGATGAAATGTCAGTCACGATCGTAAGTCTGTCCCACGCACATTTGCAGAAGGTGATCGCGTGTTGGTGTTTTTGTCTATACCGGTTTCTGCTTTGTCATCACGATTTTCTGGTCCGTATTGAGGTGTTGAGAAAACTAAGCGATACCGATTATGTAGTTCACACTCCAGACAGAAGAAAAAAATCACGCGTGTGTCACATTAATATGTTAAAGGCTTTTCATGGTAGAGAGTCGTTGCAAGAGAGTGCTGTAGGGCCAGATGAGAGTGCCGTTTCTATCTTTCCTTCGGTTGCAGCCTGTGGCGCTGTGGATCTTGTTGATGATGCTGACACTGATGATGATGTGGTGTCACGTCACAGAATTCAGAACTGTTAGGTGACTTACCTTCTCATCTATCGCATTTGTCTGATCAACAACAATGCGATATTATACAGCTGATTACTGATTTTCCTACACTGTTTAATGATGTGCCTTCTTGTACCACAGTTCTGCAACATGACATTGATGTAGGTGACGCTACTCCGATCAAGCAACACGCATATCGCTTGAATAGCGCGAAAAGGTCCGCCATGAATACTGAGGTTGAGTATTTGCTAAAGCATGGATTTGCCAAACCTAGTTGTAGCCCATGGAGTTCACCATGTATTCTTGTTCCAAAGAGCGATGGCACTGCTCAATTTTGCACTGACTATCGTAAGGTAAATGCCGTAACCGTGCCAGACTGTTTTCCATTGCCACGAATGGAGGACTGTGTGGACAATCTTGGACCAGCCCGTTATGTCAGTAAGTTAGATCTATTAAAAGGATACTGGCAAGTGCCTCTAACACCTCGCGCTTCTGATATTTCAGCATTTGTGACACCTGACAACTTCTTACAGTATTCAGTGATGGCATTCGGAATGCGCAATGCACCGGCAACTTTTCAGCGGCTTCTCAATATTGTTTTGGCGGGAGTGCCACAGTGTAATGCTTACCTAGACGATTTAGTAGTCTATACGACTGATTGGCCAGAACACGTCTCTCTGCTTCGAACCGTGTTTGATCGCCTTGCCAAAGCGTCACTGACTTTAAATCTAGCGAAGTGCGAGTTTGGTCAGGCAACCATAACATACCTTGGCAAGGAAGTCGGCCAAGGTCAGGTGTGTCCGGTTGAAGTGAAGGTAGCCGCTATAGTTGAATTCCCAGTTCCAACTACTCGCAGGGAACCGAAGATATTTGGGGATGGCTGGCTACTATCGTAGTTTTTGTAAAACTTTCGACCATCGCACATCTGCTAACTTCAATGCTTAGTCCATCCCGTTCTTTTACCTGGTCTGAGGAATGTCAATACGCGTTTGAGGTTATCAAGAATCTTTTTGTAGCGCGCCTGTCTTGGCAGCGCCGAACAACTCGCTGCCTTATAAGTTGTAGGTAGATGCAAGTGCAGTTGGAGCAGGTGCAGTGCTACTTGAGACTGAGGATGACATCAGTCATCCTATTTGTTATTTTTCAGCGTAAGTTCAATAAACATCAGTGGAACTATTCGACTATTGAGAAAGAGGCACTAGCACTGTTGATGGCTTTGCAGTACTTTGACGTTTATGTTGGGTCTAGTCTTCCAGTTAGTGTTTTCACCGATCATAATCCGTTGGTGTTTCTGTCATGCATGTATAATCATAATCAACGCTTGATGCGGTGGGCTCTGATCATACAAGATTATAATTTAGTCATTAAGCATAAGAAAGGGCGTGGATAACATGGTAGCGGATGCTTTGTCAAGAGCGTAATGTAATTAAGGGCGCAAACATGTGAAATATATTCCCCATAGTTTGCTCTTATGGGTGGGAGTGTTACGTGCTTTGGAGTACGCGCGTGTTCTCTTTCTCCTCCCTCCTGTCTGCTCTTAGGTTCCTGATTGGATGGGTCAACGGTCGATCATAATTGTGACGTCATCGTCTTCGCCCAATCGACTGTCATCTGACTGGTTAAAGGTCCTCCCGTGAACTTCAGAAGGAGGCTTGTTTGTGCTGCGCGTCGGTGCACTTTGTGTTTTGTGTTGTTATTCTTTACTATGCATCTAATATTCAACTTTGACTGTACAATGGAGAACTGATCAGATTCCTTTTAATTAGGGAAATTGGAACAAGTGAGCATATCGCGCGATGTACACTTTGCACGTAGTATTGTTGTGTTAGACACACTAGGTCAGTGGTAAGCGCCTCTGTTTGTATTTTTGTTATTAGCGAGAGTAGGGGAGTTCAAGCGACGACTCGCGGTTTCTTTTCTGCATTTTTCTTTTATTAGGTTATGGGGTTTGGGCAGCTTATGGGACTTGCTTGGTTTTATTTTATTCTTTGATTTGGGCACCACTCAAGTTCCTTTTCCCTAATATCAAGTTCTGTCAATTATATATATTTTTTCTTTATTAATCTAAGACCTTTATTTTTTCATGATAGCACCTGTAAATAGTTCAGACCATTACTTCTCCTGTAGCTTCAGCTCTTGGTGGCCAAATAAACTTGTAATTAAGCCTCAACCGCATCGTATGGTCATTTCACTGTCAAGTTCAACCTATCCCGTTATACATTTCCTAAGTGTTACGATCTGGACCCTAGACTTCAACAGTTCGTAACAATATATATGCACGTATATACATACAGTACTGTGCAAGAGTTTTAGGCAGGTGAGAAAAAATGCTGCAAACAAAGAATGCTTTCAGAAATATAAATAACGATTGTTTGTTTTTGAGCAAAAGAAAAATCTAATTCAAATCAATATTTGGTGTTACTAACTTTTGCCTTCAAACCAGCATCAATTCTTACAGGTACACTTGAAGTCAGGGATTTTGTAGGTTTACAGTCGGGTGTATGAGCAACCAGTTATACCAAACAAGTGCTAATGATCATCAATGTCACACGTAGGTTGAAACCCAGTCATGAATTGAAACAGAAACCGCTGTGTAGGAGGCTTAAAACTGGTTGAGGAACAGCCAAACTCTGCTACCAAGGTTGTGAAAGATAGTTTCAAGTCATGACAAGATTGAGCACAGCAGTAGTGTGACGGGGTAAAGAATCACACGATAAGAAGAGCTGGAAACAAAACCCCCGGAGGGTGGATTTATTTACAAAGTGAATGAAAGGATGAAGTCGGTGCGTCGAGTGGGTGCTCCATCCTTTTCCCTCTGTGTTGCAGTGAATCCGTGGGTGCTCTGTGGGCCGATCGGTCACACGCTGCTATCTGAGACACAATGTTAGTTCCTTCTCGCATTGGAGTCGATGCTCAGCTTCTGCTATGCCAAGTGTGGCTTTATAGCCAGGCCGGGATGAGCTGCAGATGTGACCGATCAGCCGGTGATGGGTGCAGCCAGGTCCACTACGTTGGTTGCCAGGGCGACGCCGATTGATCCTCGGGACGCACGTCACAGTAGTTCTACTGCATCAACAAGGTCTCTCCCAGACAAAGATTTCAAAGCAGACTGGGCTTTCAAGATGTGCTGTTAAAAGCTCTTTTGAAGAAGCACAATGAAATGGGCAACGTTGAGGATAGTAAACACAGTGCCATCCACTTGCAGAAACCAGTGGGACCCAGGTACACCCATCTACTGTCTGGTGAAGTCTGGCCAGAAGTGGTCTTCATGCAAGAGTTGCTGCCAAAAAGCCATACCTCTGACGTGGGACCAAGGCCGGAGCAGGTGCTATGGACTGATGAGGCAAAATTTTAAATATTTGGATGCAGCAGAAGGCAGTTTGTTCTTCGAAGGGCTGGAGAGCGGTACAATAATGAGTGTCTGCAGGCAACAGGGAAGCATGGTGGAGGTTCCTTGAACGTTTGGGGCTGCATTTCTGCAAATGGTCAGGATTAATGGTGTTATTAATGCTGAGAAATACGGGCAGATACTTATCAATCATGCAATACCATCAGGCAGACTGGTCCGAAATTTATTCTGCAGCAGGACAAAGACCCCAAACATACAGCCAAAGTCATTAAGAACTATCTTCAGCGTAAAGAAGAACAAGAAGTCATGGCATGGCCCCCACAGAGCCCTGATCTCAACATCATCGAGTGTGTCTGGGATTACACGAAGAGTGAGAAAGCCTACATCCACAGACGATCTATGGTCAGTTCTCCAAAATGTTTGGAGCAACCTACCAGCTGAGTTCCTTCAAAAACTGTGTGCAAGTGTACCTAGAAGAATAGCTGCCGTTTTGAAGGCAAAGGGTGGTCTCACCAAATACTGATTTGATTTAGATTTCTCTTTTGTTCATTCACTGCATTTTGTTCATTTTATATGAACAGGAATGCGGAAGTAAAGCATGTCATGAAGCGGCCAATAGTTCCAGCATTGAAGTACATTGATTTCAGTGCTTCTCAAGCACACTCACTTGAAAAATTACAGCAGTTTTTGTGATTTTAACCCATTCGTTTACCTGGAAATCTGGCCAGTACTTGTTAGAGTTAGATCATATTCTCATATCATATATGTTCAAGTTTTTAGTCTTTTTAATCTTTTGTTTCAGTGAAGACACCAGTTCTAGTTCCTCCTGCCACATCAGACTCTGCTGTATATATGGAGACCCTTCATGTTGTGTGCTTTTCATTATTGTGCATGCAGTTATAATTCAGGTATGTGAACACTACACTATTGCATGAACAATGGGCGTACAGTCTTTGAATATACCAGGCCTTTTAATTGGTTAATTGCAGTTGAGGTGAAAATGATTTTTTTTTTCTTTCATTTGAGCTCCAACTGGTTAACAAACTAGTCAAACGTTTTGGAACGGTAAGGTTTGTTTTTTTATTCTGATCATTTATTTGATCCTAATAGTAACTTTTTTTTTTTTTTTTTTTTTTTGTATATTTGTAAAAATATAAAATTTCAAAATATTTGTTGAGCAGAACATCTTCTAAACTAAATTATCTACTGAATGTTAAGTAAAGTTTCTATGTTCTGGGTTTTTTTCAATATACAAACACACTGCCTGTAAACTGATTTGCATGAGTTTTGATTGAATGCAACCAAAGAGTGTTTTGTCAAACGATATAAAAGAGGCTGCGGTTATTCCTAGTTAAGCATTTTGTGTAAATGGCTATCACATAATTTCAGGCATACGCTAAGCAGAAGTTTCAGGACCGTTCAAAGGATTAGGCGTTCTTCTTTGTGTGGTCGCAGTGTGGTAAGTTATTTACTTTGACAGTCTTGCAATATGTAAAGAAAATGTGGGGTAATTGTAATGTCTGCTAAATTAGTCCCAAAAAGGCTGCGTCTCATTTACAATAACAAAGTCAGTATCATCTGATCTACTTGTTACATCTTAAGAAGCATGGCATCTTTGCTAATATTAGTCTGTTTTCTTCTTATTCCAAAGTCACTGGATCAAGTCTGTATCCAGATCAGATGGTGGAGACAACTCTACAGAGCTGAATGTCAGCAGAGACCATGTCAACTAGATGAGCCCCAAAGACAGATCCCCAGTGAAGACCTCATTAACTATACAGCCATTGACACGAAACCTCAGCAAAGACCACAATGACAAACACCATGTTGCTTCATCTGGACAGGTTTTTCTCCATTCTTTGGGTGTATTAACGACTTAATTGCAGAGACACTGAAGGGAAGTGAACGGAGCTGGATTAAATTGTCAAGTTCACTTTACACTCTTCCTTTAATTTTGCAGAAATTTAGTTTCTTTAATACTATCAAGGTTTTCTCAATTTAAATCAACTGATTGCTTTTTACAGTGCATAAAAAACATTGTCACTGCATTGTTAGTGGAACATTCTAAGAACATTTTAATAACATTCTTTACAACCAAACAATAACCTTAATAAAACTACTAAAAAAAGTACATTTTGAACGTTCTAAGAACAACAGGAACATTACTGTAAACTACTTTAAATAACTTAAAATTGTTAGCTAGGACACCTCTTGAGGGAGAGATGACACAAACATAGCTGCAACTCCGAAATAAGAGCAAAGTTAAATCCTGTAATCTCAAATAGGGATGCACCGATACCACTTTTTTGGAAAACGAGTACGAGTATGAGTACTTGCATTTCAGTACTCGCCGATACCGATACCGAGTACTTAATAAAAACATGATTTAAATTTACAGGTAACAGCTTTAGTCATATAATTTAACAAAAAAAAAAACAAGGGACTAGTTTGAAATTAAGAACATTTAAAATGAAAAGCATGTTGTATGCAACATATTACAGAATAAATAATTGTCAAAATGTAAACAGTGACAGTGCAACTCAAGTATTTTTTTCAGTTTGTTGTAAACTGTGCCGCTTTGGACAACACAAGGGGCATTAATAAACATCTTTGCTATTTAGTGCACAATATTTGAATAAACTAACAACATCCACCAACATAGAACTGTGGCAGTCAGTGCAACTGAGGTAGGAATTAATATATGTACATGTACAACATGTACTGATGTTTTAGGTATACCCCATGTCTGGAGCATTTCCTCAAACACATGCGCTATAGCCTGGCTGGTGTGCGAGCCGCGGAATTGTTTCGCATGTAATATGGCTCGTTGCGGCGTGAAACTCTCGTCTGTCCACTGGGAGGTTAGGCTAATTAGCGACACGGGGCTAACACTGCTTGTCCAAATATCCGTGGTGAAACTAAACGCAGAGGAGGTTTGCAGTACGCTGTGGATATGTTTTTTTTCACGGAGTCGTGTAGTTTAGGCAGCTCCGTGTCAGTCATGTAGCGGCAGCTCCAGAACATGAAGGAGACGCAGGAATCCCACATTTTCTACCTCCGAGAGTGCAATGTACTCGATAATTGTTAAATGCGCTACCTTTTGAGCCTCCTCTGGACAATTTCGCTGAGCACAATTTGCAGTCCGCCTTTGTTTTGTCGCCTTCATTTACTTTGAAATAGTTCCACACGGCTGACATGTTTCGCCTCGCCTTCTACCCGCTCTGAGCTGCAGCCGGGGTCTGGGGGCGGGGCCTGTGATTAACCTACACGCCGCTCAAACATAGACAATTCTCAGACTGTGGTATCGGTCCCTGGTATCGGGGGACTTTTAACGAGTACGAGTACTTTAGAAAATGTGGTATCGAGGCCGATACCAGATACCGGTATCGGTGCATCCCTAATCTCAAATATAACAATTTATTATTATTATTATTATTGTATCATGCAAATAACAAAAACATTTAGAAGCCAATTCAGAGTTACATTATTATAACGCCATAATTTTAATCCTTTTTTCATTATGGACCCAGTGTCGCTTAGGAATTCAGGCGGCTGTTTCACTGAACCCTCGACACGGCTGGACAGTTCCAACATTACTCAGAGGCTGAAGGGTGCTTATGATGCCTTAAGTGAACTACCTCTGAACAAAAAGGACATCTAACTCAATAACCACAAAATACCAAACAACATCACTCTGTTAATGATGGCAAAAGATTAAAAATGTTAATTATGTGTTAATTATGTGTTAATTATGCTCTGTCCTGCCACAATACCCAGTACCACACATTAATCTACTCGAAAGAATGATTTCAGAGAGTCCAGGATAAGTCAAATATAACAATTTATTATTCTTATTATTCAGGTAAAGTTGTATCATGCCAATTACACAAACATTTAGAAACCAATTCAGAGTTTTACGTCAGATTTAAGTCAATACAAAACAAAACATTAAATTCTCAAAGATAAAAACTAAAAGTATCAATCAAAAGAAGTATGTCCATATATACAATATGTACACATCCCTCCGGAAGCAGTACCGCCAGACGCAAATACTGCTTCCTCAAGCCGGGGCGCAAGACGCTACACGAGGCCTGCTCGCCCCGCAAGACGCAAAGGCGAGAGGAGGGATGAAGAGCACCAACTGGAGCGGTCCTACAAGAGGGCCTGAAACAAAACAGAAAGAGAACGGGTCGGACCTTTTGGTTCCTTCCCACCAGTAATGAATTCTTTATAGCTGATCTCAGGTTCCCTACCATAAACCAGCTGTGGAACACGATTTGCCCCAAACCAAGTCTCCGGATGGGCTTTTCTTGGAGGAGAGCCCCGAGGAGGTCACAGCATTCTGTGCAGGAAGACGGCAAATACGTTACTTTCTTACCTTAAACTTCACAGCTGTTCTATTTCATCATGTTATTCTAAGCTGTAAGATGTTTGGTATGATTCTGAATTAAGATCTCACCTTTTGACAGGCCAGGTTTGGACCAGCGCTTCTTCTGCAGCAGCAACAGGTCATGGTCGCTAGGGAAGTGTCCACACAACAGTGCGAACATCACGACCCCTAGTGACCAGACCGTCGCTGGCCAGCCGTGGTACTCTCCCCTGCGGTGGTACTCTGGAGGGGAGTACTTTGCTGTGCCTGGACCAGAGTGGAGTTTAAGTTTGCTTTAGCGCAGCATGATTGTTCTTTATCTATCAGAAGAAGGGAATCATCTGAAACATACCGTGGTAGGACTTGTAGGGTGAAGTCCCCAGAATGTCCCCGCATCCGAAGTCAATCAGCTTGACTTCGGATGTCTCGATGTTGATCAGTAGGTTCTCCAGTTTGACGTCACGGTGGAAGACTCTGCGGAGGCAGCACTTGTGTGCAGCGTAAGTCGCCTGCCACATGATCTGGCGCGTCGTTTCTTCATCGATTCTTCCACCATGACGCCTCATGAACTCTACCAGGTTCTCGCAGGGAGAGGGACATTCCAGGACCAGGACGAAGTGGTCAGGGTGGTCCGTCCAGTCCAGCAGCCTGATTATCTCCGGCACTCTGTGACCTTTGTTGGCCAGGATGGTGAGGGCGATCTCTTTCGGAAGAGGGTTTGGATGATCGGGCTAGAAGAAGACAAATAGGTACTTGTGCTAATGTTAACGTGAGATGATGTTATATTTTATATTGTTTGTACAGTGCCATGTACTTACGATGATAATACACTCCATGTGCTGAGTCTTTGTGACATATTTCACAGCCACCTGATGAACAAAATCAAAAATGAACTTAAGAAACACAAAGAGGGTGAGGATGAGACAAACCGTTGCCTGCTAGTTTGTGTCTTATTTATATTAACTTACTTTAAGATCGTCATCCAAACGTCTCCCTTCATACACCACGCCAAAACCGCCTTTCCCCAGCTGATCACCAATGGCGTAGCGGCTGAAGATGTAGTCTGTTAAAAAACAGAATAACTCAATAGGATTTGGTGTAATGTGTGCCGATATACATTTCTATATTGAATTTTATGCTATCTGTTTTTATATGATCAAAGTAGTTTAAAAACGAAACGCATTCTCATGGTTGTGCCGTGTACCATCACTACTTCTTCCTGCCCATGCCACCTTCCTCTTCTCTCCCTCATCTTGCTGCTGCTGCTCTCCCTGACCTGAGCTGTGAGCTGGAGGCTGTTTTTTGGCAGCTCTGAAGAAAGAGCGCAGCCTCTGCCACCACTTCTTGCTCTTCCTCTCCTCCTTCTCTCCTGCTCTTCCTCCTTCCTGTCCTACTCCCTCTCCTCCTCCTCCTCCCTCTGCTTCTCTCCTCCTCCTCCTTCCTGTCCTACTCCCTCTTCTCCTCCTCCTCCTCCTCCTCCCTCTGCTTCTCCTCCTCCTCCTTCCTCTCCTCCTCCTCCTCCTCCTCCTCCTCCTTCCTGTCCTCCTCCAGCACCAACAGGGGTCTCATCGCGGGGAGGGGGATGTTGAACCTCCGTGTTGGTGCTGGGTTTTGGGGGTGTACTAAGATGTTGATCGTACACCTCTCCAACAGTCATCGGACTCACTTTGGTGTTTCGCTGTCCCATCGCTGTGTGAAGTCACTGATCACTACAACAAATCCACAAAGAATGTAAGAATGTCAAGGTCTTTGTAAACCTGTGAGTTCTATTCGAATGTGTGCTATGGCGTCATAGACTTTGAGCGTCTCCTTGATAATCACCGTTCCCATAAATAAAATGATAAAGTAAATGTAAAGAAAAACGTGATGTTTTCTGTTTTTAATTCATTTAATAAAAGTTGTAAATCAAATGTGTCCTTTTTACTATTGCCTGTACAAAAGGCTGCACATTTTTTCTGAAATTAAAATCTACACTATAATAATGTAACAAACAGCAGTCAAGCTGAATGAGACGTAGATTCAGTCTCTGCCAGCAGGTGGCGCTTAAAGCGTTTCGTTGTTTTTCTCTGTAATCAAAACAGCGCTGCACTTATGAACCTATGCGTTATACAGAGGCGAGATGAAAAGGAAAATATCATCTGCACTTTTCTAAAGACGGTAAGTTCCCGCCTCAGACAGACATTCGTATAAACTCCGCCCCCTATTTGAATCCCGATTTGAACCAAAGCATATTGCATCGATTTAATATAATAATGCCTGGACAATTTTCAGTCTGGTTTCCACAGTCGTCAAAACATTTTATCTTACCACTAAGAGTTCTTCTAGACAGCAGTAAAAGAGTTTTCGCTCAAAACCTCAAAAAATCAACAAAGAAGCTGAGACAAACTTTCACTAAGAAATACGAGTCTTACCGTGAAAGAGTATGGGGCGGCGTTGGCCTTGTTGCTATGGATGACGTCAGCACGCTTACTCACTACTCGCACCGTGATTGGCTGATAGGAGAGGAGTCTCTCTCAGAGGTTTATTCCTAAAAATATTGCAGCTGGCGATATTACGTTGCTGGCATATGAAAAGCAAATTACATTTACATTGTAGTAATACTTATATGTTTTACATGTAAAAAAAACAGTCCTCTCCAAAGACGAGATCTTTGAGCAGCTGATCGACGTTTGTGTTGTGTTTGTGTACATTACAATATGATATTATATACACCGAGAATAAAGATAAAATATCTTTGAATAATTATAAATTCATGTAATCGTAATGCGTGAAGCTTTTTTCTGTTATTTTCAAGCCTCATGTTATGAAACGAGAGCAACATTCGACAAGAAAAAGAGGAAAACAAAGGAGATTTAAGCTGGTTTTGCACGTGGATGAGCAAAAAAATAAAAATAATATATTAAAGAGATCAACTGTGACGACAAGTGCCTATTAGGATCAACTAAACGCTGTATTTTCACAAGTATGTCACCGAATCTTTAAAATGGTCCAAAACGTGATGCTGAATCAAACGATTTTGATTGGTTGTTGTATTATATTGTTGCCAGATTGGGCAGGTTTCCGAAGGTTTGAATTTGATTGTGTGGGTAAATACGGAAGGCTGCATCCTCTGTAGGTCGTTTAACCCTGTACTATAAAATACATTAATTCTACATAAATAAACAGCGCTCCAAAAATTTACCAATGAGAGTTAACTGAGTAGTCATAAAAAACAATCTATAAAATGTATGTTAATTGTATGTCAGTAAATTGATTGACATAGCAGTGATCGTCCAATCGCGTTAGATTGGCTCAGAAGCCCCGCCCACCACGTTAGCTGCTAATGGTAGGCGCCATTTTAGCAAAATAAAGTAAAAGAAGCAGATAAAAGTAAAAAAAAAAATCTGTTGTTTATTTCTTTGGATTTCGGTGAGTTCACATTTTTAATGTGTATAAATGGTTGTGTATGTGCAAACTCCAGTTTCTTATTCTTAAATGTCATATCTCACGAGTTAAGAGAAGTCTGTTGTTTAATAGTAATGCATATGTTAGTTCTAAAAGTTCATATTGTGTAACGATAATTATGATGTGCTTTTGTGAACGTATTATTGCCTGTATTTATGCAGGTGAGGGTTTTTCCGTTCCTGGAAATTAATTTAGTTCAACGAGTTCCATGATGGCTGAGTTAACTTAACCTCAGAACGGGGTTGGAGAGTTCAATTTTTCTTCTAGTGAATGCTCAAAGCAATATATACTTTTTGTGGAAACGGAGCTATTTCTCTTTTTTTTAATTTACCTAATCTCACCTAAACTTTCCCGGCGACTCTGTACTGTACTGAACCATTCTTCTGAATTGACTTATTGAACCGAACTCTTTGGACTGAATAGTTTGAACTGAATCGAATGAATCAAGTTTACCAGACTGTAAGAGTCAAAACGATGTTTTTAATGATTCTTTTCTATTGAATCTTTAATTCCTTTTGTATTTGAAAGGTTTATTTTAGTCTATTATTTGTTATTTAATGGTCTAATGTTCTTGTGACTATTTCATGGTGTGAGTTTATTCTAAAACCTGTAGTTACCGGGTGCAACCCAGATTAGCGCATTATATTGTACATTGAATTGAATGTTATTGAATTTCTCTTTTATTGTGAGGTAATATCTTAGTGCTCTTATGAATTCTGTCAATATTCCTACTTTATTTTTTCTGAAAAACATTTTCAAATACATATTTATTTCTCTATAAGAATTTAAGTTTATTCATTTACACTTCCCGAGTCACTTAACCATTTCTCTTGTGTTTTTTCTTCTTCTCTAGAACAATAACCACCTGAAGACACCCTGTAATGAGAGATCACCCTCACAATGAGTCTCTTCACTCCTCACTGTCGTTCCCTGTTTGTCGTGGAAAAAGTGAGTTCCTTTTATATATATATATATATATATATATATATATATATATATATATATATATATATATATATATATATTTATACAGTACTGTTCAAGAGTTTTAGGCAGGTATAATAAAGATAAGAAAATAAGGATTGTTTGTTTTTGAGTGAACAAAAGAAAAATCTAGTTCAAATCAATATTTGGTGTTACTACCTTTTGCTTTCAAACCAGCATCAATTCTTAGAGATACACAGTCAGGGATTTTGTAGGTTTATAGTCAGATGTATGATCAACCAATTATACCCAAACAAGTCAATCAATCATTTTTATTTATATTGCGCATTTAACAACATAGGTTGCATCAAAGCACTGAACAGTATAATGTAGAAGAATACAATGACGGGGATGTATGATGACGAGAGTGAACAATTTCTTATTAAATGCAGAGACGGTCTGTAATCAATTCGACGATGATCACTAGAAGTTAAGTGTCCCCAACAAAGCAAGCCGGAGGAACCAAAACCCCATCCATACAGAATGGAGAGAAAAAAACCTTGGGAGAAACCAGACTCAGTTGGGGTCAGTTCTCCTCTGACCGGACGCCCAGCACTTAACTTCCAGTTCAATTTTAAACACAGCTGTGTCAGATAGTGTAAATGACTTAGTGTGTGTGTGTGTGTGTGTGTGTGTGTGTGTGTGTGTGTGTGTGTGTGTGTGTGTGTGTGTGTGCGCGTGCGCATCAGGATCTGGTGATCTGTCCACGGGCGCATCTAAGTGTTCTGGTCTCTGATGAACATAATCTCTGTGTGCTGATCCACCATCTAGTCTGGATACAAACTGAGAAACAGATTAAGAAAGAAACAGGACTAATATTAGCGTAGATGAGTCGTGTACATGAGTAGTGTTGCCGGTTCCAGCGGATCTAATTAATGCAGCCTAAACATCCTTTAACGGATTTGATTAATAAAAGTGTGTTGGTGTGTTATGTGTAGAACTCTCCTGAACAGAGTTAGGGAGATTGTTCCAGAGTTTAGGTGCTAGATAGGAAAAGGATCTGCTGCCTGCAGTCGATTTTTGATATTCTAGGTATTATCAAATGGCCAGAGTTTTGAGAACGCAGCGGACAGGAAGGACAAATAATGTGATAAAAGCTCGCTCAAGTATTGAGGAGCTAAATCATTCAGGACTTTATAGCCAGTGAATAAGACTTAAAAATCTATCCGATGTTTGATAGGGAGCCAGTGCAGTGTTGACAGAACCGGGCTAATATGATCATACTTCCTAGTTCTAGTAAGGACTCTGGCTGCTGCGTTTTGGACTAGATGAAGTTTGTTTATCAAGCGTGCAGAACAACCACCCAATAAAGCATTACAATAATCTAACCTCGAGGTCATAAACGCATGAATTCATATTTCTGCATTAGAGGTTGAAAGATGGAAAAACGCAGTTTTAAAGATGCTGGAAACATGGTTTTTGAAGAAAAGATTGCTGTCAAACAGCACACCTAGGTTCCTAACTGATGATGAAGAATTAACAGAGTAGCCATCATGTTTTTTCAGAATTTAGCGTTAGGAAGTTACTCATCATCCAGCTTTTTATATTGACTATGCATTCTGTTAGATTCTCAATTTGATGTGTATCACCAGGCTGCGCTGAAATATAGAGCTGAGTATCATCAGCATAGCAGTGAAAGCTAACACCATGTCTGTAACGGTCTTAGCATTGAGCCTTGAGGAACTCCATATTTCACTTGTGATTGATATGATACCTCCTCATTTAATGCTACAAACTGATAGCGGTCAGATAGATATGATTTAAACCATGCTAAGGCGCTTCCTCTAATGCCAACATAGTTTTCTAGTCTATCCAAGAGAATGTTGTGATCGATAGTATCGAATGCTGCGCTAAGATCTAATAGCACTAATAACGAGATAAAACCACGATCCGATGATAGAAGCAGGTCATTAGTAACTCTAATGAGAGCAGTCTCAAGGCAAGGCAAGGCAAGTTTATTTATATAGCACATTTCATACACAATGGTAATTCAAATGTTTCGATGAGTTCACTGAAGTCCCTCTTCAGGAGTTCTGACTGCTCCTTACGAATGTCATTCTTCCCCACATGGATGATGACTCGTTTTGCAGTCTTGTGCTTCATTAGAACGTTCTGAAGTCCATTGTTCACATCAGAGACGGTCGCTTGAGGAAAGCAGCATGTAGTTGTCATTCTGCTCCTGACGTTTCTAATAATGGAGTCTCCGACTATCAGAGTTCTGGGCTCGGCTGCTCTGTGATCTGAACGCCGCTGTCTGCTCGACCTTGAGCGCCTGTTTGTAGCGGTGTTAGCTACTGGCTGATATGACTCCTGCTCAGTCACTTTCGGGGATTCCTCACCCAAATTCGTTAAAGATTCAAATCTGTTCTCGAGCTGTACAGGGGGTGGTAAAATACCAGTTTTTCCAAGCCTTCTCATGGCCATGTCTGGGGTAGATGATGCCACAGCGGCAATATGAGATACTCGTGACAGTCTGATGTCTCGAGTGCCTTTGGGTCTCGCTCCCTGTCTTTGCCACTGATTTGTGTGTTGATCAGCTTTAGCTTGATCCGCTACATTTGTATACTGTCGAGATTGATTCGATTCATAGGACTCACCGGCTGTGGGCTGAGGGGGTCCGTGATGATCTGCTGTGTGATCTGCTTGTTTTGGGAGTCCAGCAAGTAACTTTGTTTCAAGAGCCACAATCCTTTGTAGCAGTCTGTGGCAGTTTGTGCAGCAAGTAGAATCCAGAAGAGGCATTTTCTTTCTTGTTTGTTGAAGATAGGAAGCTGTGTTTTCCCGTCTCCGGAATGTAAGCTGCTAGCAGCGGGAGGCAGAAAATCTAGTTCTTCGTAGTAGCTATTATTGCAATCCCGAAAGTTTTTGCCAAATATGTGTTGTTTGAGCACTGTGCTATATGCTGAAGTTAAAACTTAGTAAAATCAGAAAAAAAGTAGATAAAAGTAGATAAAAAGAAGCAAAGCGCGGAGCAGTAAGCAAGAGCGTCCGAACAGTCGCAAGCCAGAAGCCAACCGGCTCAGACTACACCATTTTTTAAAGTCTCAGTACTATGGTACGGTCTGAAACCTGATTGGAAATCCTCGCAGATACCATTTTTCTCTAAGAATGAATATAGATGTGAGGATACTACCTTTTCTAGTATCTTTGACAGAAAAGGGAGGTTAGAGATTGGTCTGTAATTTACTAAGTCTTTGGGATCAAGATGTGGTTTCTTAATAAGAGGCTTAATTACAGCCAGTTTGAATGTTTTGGGAACATATCCTAATGACAATGATGAATTAATGATGTTCAAAATAGGATCTATGACTTCTGGAAGCAAATCTTTTAATAGTTTAGAAGGAATAGGGTCTAACATACATGTTGCTGGTTTAGATGATTTAACAAGTTTGTACAAGTCTTCTTCTCCTATAATAGAGAAAGAGTGTAATTTTTCCTCAGGGGATCTATAGCTCATTATCTGATGTGAAACTGTAGTTGACGGCTGCATAGTTACAATTTTATCTCTGATGGTATCAATCTTAGAAGTAAAGAAATTCATGAACTCATTGCAGCTATACTCTTGGGAATATTAGCACCTGTTGATGCTTTATTTTTGTTAATTTAGTCACTGTACTGAATAAATACTGGGGTTGTGTTTGTTTTCTTCTAAAAGGGATGAAAAATAATCAGATCTTGCTATTTTTAATGCTTTTCTGTGTGACAGCATACTCTCCCGCCAGGCAATACGAAATACTTCTAATTTGGTTTTTCTCCACCTGTGCTCCATTTTCCGGGCTGCTCTCTTTAGGGTGCGTGTGTTGTCATTATACCATGGAGTCAGATTGTTTTCTTTTATCTTTTTTAAGTGCAAAGGAGCAACTGTATCTAAAGTGCTAGAAAAAAGAGAGTGCATAGTTTCTGTTACATCATCAAGTTTTTGCATCGTATTGGATGAACTAAGGAATTGAGATAAGTCAGGAAGGTTATTTAGAAAGCTTTCTTTTGTGGTGGAAGTGATGGCTCTACCATACTTGTAATAAGGTGCAGAGTTTACAGGTTTAACTATACAGAGTTAACACAAGACTAGATAGTGATCTGAAATGTCATCACTTTGCTGCAGTACTTCAACCATTTTAACATCTATTCCATGTGACAGTATTAGGTCTAGAGTATGATTTCTACAATGAGTAGGTCCAAAGACGTGTTGTCTAACCCCAGCAGAGTTCAGAATGTCTAAGAAAGCTGATCCTAATGAGTCTTTTTCATTATCAACATGGATTTTAAAACCGCCAACAATTAAGACTTTATCTGCGGCTAGTACTAACTCATTCAGACAATCAGCAAATTCTTTAATGAAATCTGTGCTGTGTCCTGGTGGCCTGTATACAGTAGCCAGTATAAACATGACAGGGGATTCATCACATGATTCTATAGATAATGTTATATGCAGCACCAAAACTTCAATTAAGTTATACTTAAATCCTTCCCTCCGAGAAGTACTAAGAATATTGTTATAAATTGTAGCAACACACCCCCAAGCCACTAAAACTGTACGTACAGCTGTACAGGAGCTACAAACTGAAATTGAGGAAAAATGTAAAAGTCAAGAGGAAAAAATTGCAGAACTTAAATCAGAATATGAGTTGTGTGCACCTTCATTCCCTTTGCACACTTCTGAATCATCTGCTACTCCAGTGTCTGGTTCATCACTGAATATCTGAAATCTTGTCTCTCCTCCTGTCCTTGGACATCCTGACCTGCAACTTTCTTTCACAGTCTACACTGATGCTGACGAAGTTTTCCTTCAACTTTATTTTCTAATTTCTATAAGTTTACGAGTCAACTACATGTTACTTTTGTGCCATTCTTAAACATAATGGTGTTTACTGCTAGAAGATCTGCAAGGGTCTGCAAGACACAAACCAACTGGTAAAACAAAAAGTTCATAAGCCACCAAGTTCCCATAGAATGAAACCTAAGGTAAAAACAAAAAGGTCATAAGTCATCAAGATCTCATAGAAAGAAACCATAAATAAGGTGAGCCTCATGTCAAACGCACAAACCCTATGGAACAGACAAAGGACAAAAGCAAAAAACCCTAAGATTGAACTCAGCTGCTCTTACCAAGGACTGATGGTATGTGTGGTGGGACGTTAGCAGGGGTTTAAAAAGGGGAGAGAGACCAAAGGGGGAGAGGCGGACTGCGGCTATCTCAGACTTGTCAATAAAGTTTTTCCTGACACCTAAAATCCTGCTGTAAGAGGCTCTTTGCTTGAGAAGTGACTTCGCTACATCATAACTTGACGCCCAACGTGGGGCAGGATAGAGGTTTTGAGGAGAAGAAGAGAAGAAAAGGGTCAGGAGGCTGACTACACAAACACGGCTGAGTAAAGGGAAATTGAGTGGTTGGATCACTGGAGAGAAGTTATATGATATGCTATGGGATAATATGTGAATTAATTTAAATTGTGTTTTGAAGGTTTATATTATGTGATGAAATAAAATAAAATTTTGTACTTGTTTCACCAAAAGAACTCTTGGTGCAAGCAAATTACAAAATACAAATTGATAAATTAAAAACCAAAGAAATAAAATAAAAGGGAATATTATAATATAAGGGTGTGATGTGGTAGGAAAAAGAAAAAGGAGTGAAGGGTGCCACTGGGTGTTGAGGAGAAAAAAGGAGAGAAAGAAGAAAGAAGTAGAATATATATTAGTAATTTGGATTCAAACTGTTTTTTATTAATTGGAAATTTGAAACATACGCTGGAAGTTTAATATATATTATTATTTTGCTTGATTCTATATGTTCCTTATCTGAAATCAGGTGGCCGAATAAGAGGAGCTGATAGAGTGAAAACTATCTAACTGTTGGCAGGACTTCCTATGTGGTGCAAAGGCAAGAGCTGAACACAAGGGGGCAAGTGAAAATTTGATACTTGTTATTTTTGAAATAATTGTATTTTATAGGAAAAAACTAAGAATAAATATTAATAAATTAGAACTAATTTGAGTAAGTCAAGAAATCAACTTAAAATAAGAACACAGTAGTTGCAAAGTGATAAAGAAAATACGGAGTGGGAAGATATAGAGCAAAGAAAAAAAAAGGAAGGGAGAGTGAGAAGGAAGGTAGGCAAAGTAAGGGGGGTTGACCTGTGACCTTGGAGCAGGCTCTTGTGACGGAGTGTGTGCAAGAGGAGGGATTCTCACTAATTTGAGATTTAAGTATATTGACATAGTACTTGATTTTAATTGGTGATTAATTTTTAAGATTTATTTTTTGATTTGAATTTTTGACATCTAACAAAAAAAAATGGCATCGTATGAGGAAGGAACCCCTATAGAAGTGCTTGGTCTTCAGCAACCTTTATGCAAAGATATAATACGTAACATATCACAAAAATGGGAGAAGCGAACAAAAAATCTAAACACAAAGTGGCCTGCAGAAGGAACATTTAATGTGATGATGTGTAGGGAGATGGAAGGATTGATTAAAAATCACAAATCAAATGACAAATCTAAGAGAAGAGAAGAAAAGAAAGAAAGAGAATTGGGAATTCTGAATTCGTTCAAAGGTTATGGAATAAAGTTAATTAAACAGGAAAAACCCGAAAAAGATGAAGAAAACCCTCCACCTTATGACCCATTGTGTAGTGTCCAAAAACAAATGGCTCTCAGAAAAGTCCAGTTTAAAGGCAAGATAGAAATCAACGACAAGATAGAGAAGGAGGGAAGCACAGAAAAACGTGCACGAGACTGGAAACAACCTGCATGGAAAGAGGATTGGGAAGAAACTCCAACATGTCACATGCTGTCTTTCTTTCACTGTATGAACATCACAATCCCTTACAGTGACCTTCGTGAAAGCCTGGACAGAATCAGCAAAGATTACAGAGAAGCCACAGCTGCGATGACACCACCAGCACAGAGGAAGGCATTACGATTAGATGAAGAACGATTAGATGAAGAAGAGGAGGAAGTTTCATTAAAAGTTATCTTGAGAAACTTAGTATTGGGATGGAAAACTTGACAACTATGGTCTGGGGTCATGAAAAAGCTTTACAAGAAGCACAAACTGCAAAGGGAGCTGAGGAAGAAAGTCAACAGGGCACTCATACTGGAGAAAAACAAGTGGAGGATGGAGAAGAAGTCAATGAGGAAAATGAAGAAGAAGATAACTCAAATCAGCGACGGGTGAAGGGAGAATCTCTCAGACCTGCTAAACAAGTACCGATCTTCATCAAAAATGGGCGAGGTCAGTATATACCATGGGCACATCAAGACCTGGATGGACTGATAACTTGACTTCCTGACATGCACGAAGGAGCTGGAAAATGGATAAAAAAGGTGGAAGAAATCACAACAGGACAACTTTTGGCATTAGGAGACATTAAAGCATTGCTGGCAAGAAGTTTGGGCAGACATAGAATGAGAGAACTTTTGGAGTTAATGGACATTGATGATCAGTTAAAATATGTTGAACGAGATGCAGATGGATTTAACCTCTATCGTGGGGAAATGTGGAAGGTGTTACGACAAGAATACCCACTACAAATAGGCCCAAAATCACTGAAAGGAGAGTCATTAGGAGAAAGTGAAAATCCGGTAACATATATATATATATATATATATATATATATATATATATATATATATATATATATATATATATATATATATATATATATATACAAAACCAGCTGAGAAGATGGAAGGAGGAACTAGAGAAAAATCCAGAAGGAGATCCACTCTTGATGACCCTCTTCAGAAATGCCATAGTAGAAGCCATGTGAACAGTGGTTAAAGAAAAGCTGGAAGATGTAGTGGGACTCAACTCCAAACCACAGAAAGAGTTCTGTGATTATGTGGCACATGCAGTGGACCAATACAGGAAAGATGAAATGAAGCAGAAGAATCAAGAACGAGAGCTCCTAAGAAAATTGAACCACCTTCAACTAGAGGAGTTAACAAGCAAGAAGAAAAAGATTCAAGCTCCTGTTAGAGAACAAACCCAAGCTAATATGATGGCGCCAGTGACTGTGACAGCTCCAGCTATTCAACAAGCTATGATAACACCATCAGGGCAACCAACAACAAAACAAGCAAGTAATGGACATGCTGGAACGACACCCAGCACAGCAGCCGCTCCTATTGTAATATATCTAAACCCAGAACAGCAAAACAATAGAGGATGGACAAGATCATTGGGAAGGGGAAGAGGACAGCAAGTGTATAATCAACAAATTATGAATGGACCACCTGGAGTTTGTTGGGGGTGTGGACAACCAGGACATTTGAGAAGAGAATGTCCAGTCATCCCAAGACAACTACAAATAGCCTATATGCATCTCATAATAAATATGCATCTCACCTCCCCAAGTCTGGAAAATATGCTAAGACAGTAGGATTTTCGGGAATATCGCAGCTAATACCATTGACAGTACCGGTGTCAGTAAGAGTAAAGAATAATGAAATCAAAATTCCTCTTCTGATTTCAGAACATACACCAGTGACTCTTCTTGGGTGAGATGCCATCTGTAAAATGAACTTGTAGTTAAAATGAACTCTGTTCTCCAGATGGAATCTACATTGAGAGTGAAGGAACCAAACAGCTAACAGTGAGACAGCTTCCAAGCAATCAAGGACAAGAAGTAAACGTCTACTGGTTAGGAGACATAAAAGAGGAAGTAGGAAAAATCATTGACAAGTGGGGAAAATATGTAACAGTTCAGCTACAAGAACCAAAACATCCAAACACCGAATTCCATTGTACAATGGCTTATGATCCCACTCAGGATGCAAGCTTTGAAGAGCTATGGTTAAAAGAAACACAAAATAAGAAAGTAGCGCTACAGTCAACAAGCATTGTAGTAGAACCAGATGGAGCAGCTCTAAAAGTCGGAAAAAATGAGTTCATAGGAAAGTGGTTTCAAATGCCAGAAAAGGTACCTCACATAGCCCTATACTACAGTAAGGGAAAGTGTTCTCAAGATGTGGAAAACATGATGAAAAAAGCTGAAAAATGTGAATGGAAAAGCACTGAAAATCCATTCATTTTTGAATCATCAGACAAAACATACTTAAAAATCATGTATGACACATCTTTGACTGCAGTTCCCAAGCTAATAGTAGTAACAAAAAAGAACAGACTGAAGTAGTCCCCAAGATGAATGAACTATTGAGAGAAATGGAAGAGAAAGTGCCAAATGAGTTATGGGCTAAACATGAAACTGATGTAGGGTTAGTTAAATCAGCAAATCCTATAGTAGTAACAGGAATGACTGGATTCAGTGCAGAATGGATAGAAGACTATGCTATCAAAACTGCCCCATTAAGAACGCTAACTAAAGTAATAGGACAATAGAACTTAAAAGAACATCTGATATGGAACACTGATGCGTCAGTAGCCTTTGAATCCATCAAAAGAGAATTACAAACAGCACCAGTACTTACTCACCCTAATTATGACAATGTGTTTCATCTTTATGTAGCCAACAGAAAAGATGGATATGCATCAGCAGTACTAATGCAAGATACCTGTAGTGGTCGGAAAAAACAACCAATAGCATATTACAGAGCAAAACTAGACAATGTAGCACAAGGCTACCCTCCATGCTATCCGCAAGGGTTAGCTGCAGTATATGCCATGTATGAAAAAGCATCAACAATAACAATGGGATATGCAGTTGTTATTTACACACATCATAAAATGGTAGAACTGTTGGAAAGAGGAAAATTTGTTTTGACCCAAGCAAGATGCTTGCAGTATTCTGTATTGGTAACATACCCGGACATTACTCTTAAACGCTGCTTGACAAACAATCCAGCTGATTACATTCCCTTGGATGGTGAAGGAGAACCACATGAATGTGTAGCTGAATCATTAGCATTCACACGCTTGAGACCAGATCTTGAATCTAATCCTATCTGGAAAGCAGATGTGGATTACTTTGTTGATGGATCATGTTACAGGGACCATCTAGGTAATCATGCAGGTAATGCCATAGTCAGAAGAGAAGGGAAAAATTTTGTGCTCACTGGCAACATTGTGACCAACCATGCTCAGCACAGCTAGCAGAACTTAAATCCCTAACAGCAGCTTGTTTACTGGCAAAAAATAAGGTGGCCAATATCTTCACTGATTCAGCTTATGCTCATGGAATATGTCATTTATTTGGAGCAGTGTGGAAGCAAAGAGAATTCAAGAAAAGTGATGGAGCACCAATACAACATGGAGAACAGATTGTTAAGCTAATCTCAGCCATGATGCAGCCAAAGAAACTGTCCATTGTAAAATGTCAAGCACACAAAAAAGGCAATGACTTTGTAATACAAGGTAACAACGCAGCTGATTTGTATGCAAAGCAAGCGTCAGGTTGTCAAGTTGCAGTGATGGCCCCTACAGTACTAATACAACCAGACCCTCAATTGGCAGACCTGGTTCGTATTCAAGAGCTGGCCACACAAGCTGAACAAACAATATGGCAACAGAGAGGGGCAGCAAGAGATACAAATGGAATTTGGAGATCCCATGAGGGGTACATAATTGCTCCAACTGCTTTACTTAATATAATGATTCCTGATGCACATGGATTTTGATCATTGTGCACGAGGAGAAGTTATAAGAACAATCAAAAGGCAAGGGTACTGGTCGCCTTATTTACAAGCCATGGTTGATAAGTTTCTAGCTGAATGTGAGATCTGTGCACAAAACAATGTAAGAAAAGGAACCACAACACTTTTGTCTTACATACCAACATCTGAAGGTCCTTTTAAACATCTAGTACTGGATTATGTAGACATGATTAAGTCAGTCAGAGGAAAAAGGTACATGCTAGTAATAATTGATCGGTTTAGCTGTTGGGTAGAAGCAGATCAAAGCACTCAGACAGTGATTAAATTCTTGACCAGAGAAGTGATTCCACGATTTGGAATTCCATCACAAATCAGTTCAGACAATGGCTTGGCATTTTCGCAACGAACTGTCAAAATGGTGTTACAACAACTCAAAATAAAACCGACATTAGGATGTGTTTATCACCCTCAATCACAAGGAATGGTAGAAAGGGTTAATGGAACCATCAAAGCAAAAGTCAACAAAATATGTGCAGACACAAAGCTCAATTGGGTAGATGCACTGCCAGTTGCACTAATGAGTTATAGAATGCAAACAAACAGGATCACCAATTTGACACCTCATGAAATGTTGACGGGCAGACCAATGCCTGCACCCTTTCTAAGAGGCACATATGAAGGTCCTTCGTTAGAACAGCTGCAATTGGAATTACGGTCATACATGAGACAATTAACTGCGATACATAAAGCCATCTACTTACAGGAGCAGAGCAAAGTACCCAGACCTGAAGAAGAGACACCCCTTCCAGTAATACCAGGTGACCACGTGTACCTCAGAGTGTTCCGACGGAGGTGGCACGGACCACGACGAGAAGGACCATATAAAGTAACAAAAGCCACCAACTTTTATTGGATATGTGGAGGAAAGAAATTACGACCCACCTTACCAGCTAAATCCTATCAAAAAATACAAAACAGACCCACAAGTATACTTAGATGGTGTTGGACAACCAAGAGGCATCCCACACCAATTTAAAGCTAGAAGTGAGGTCAAAGCTGGATTTGAGTCATTGATTTTACACACAACAGTAAACAAAAATGTTGAATGGATTAATTACATTTATTATAATCAGCAACGATTCATCAATCATACCGATGATGCTTTAAAAGCACTAGGAGAACAACTTGACCCCACAAGTAGAATGGCTTATCAAAATAGATTGGTGTTAAATTGACTATTGGCAGACAAAGGTGGAGTATGTGTTATGTTTGGAGATGAGTGTTGTACTTTTATTCCTAATAACACAGCACCAAATGGATCCTTCACTCGGGCAATGGAGAGACTGAAGGAACTTAGACTCGAAATGAAAGCAAACGCTGGAAGAGATCTAACTTTTGGAAACTGGTTTGACAATCTTCTGTATAACTGGAAAAGTTGGATAACAAAATTGGGAATAACAACTGCTATCATACTAGTTGTGTTCTCTCTATTATTATGCTGTCTCTTTCCTGTTCTCAGGTCTATGATTGTGCATGCAGCTGCCAGACAGATGGTCAACATAACTGTGGGAGAAACCGCACCAAATCCTCATGTCACTAAACAGCGTTACACTGATGTAGAATTAGAAGAAGTAGATGAAATATGGTAAATGGGGTTGCCTTTTGATTTGGGAATTATTTTGATGTTTTGTCATTTGAAAGAGAGGGAGCGAGTGTATACATTGTAACTGAGAAAGAAGAACTCACACTAGAATATGAAGAGTTAACAAGGAATTGGGCAGTATAGGCAGGTAGTTAGAGGGTGTTTTGTTTATGTTTATGATTTGGCATTTACCCCTATATTGTTGTATCTGTATAACCTATGTATAATAAAGCCTAAATCCACAGAAGATCTGTGGTCAGTTCTCCAAGATGTTTGGAGCAACCTACCAGCCGAGTTCCTTCAAAAACTGTGTGCAAGTGTACCTAGAAGAATAGCTGCCGTTTTGAAGGCAAAGGGTGGTCTCACCAAATACTGATTTGATTTAGATTTCTCTTTTGTTCGTTCACTGCATTTTGTTCATTTTATATGAATAGGAATGCGGAAGTAAAGCATGTCATGAAGCGGCCAATAGTTCCAGCATTGAAGTACATTGATTTCAGTGCTTCTCAAGCACACTCACTAAAAACTTACAGCAGTTTTTGTCATTTTAACCCATTCGTTTACTGGGAATCTGGCCAGTACTTGTTAGAGTTAGATCATATTATTATATCATATATGTTCACGTTTTTAGTCTTTTTAATCTTTTGTTTCAGTGAAGACACTAGTTCTAGTTCCTCCTGCCACATCAGACTCTGCTGTATATATGGAGACCCTTCATGTTGTGTGCTTTTCATTATTGTGCATGCAGGTATAATTCAGGTATGTGAACACTACACTATTGCATGAACAATGGGCGTACAGTCTTTGAATATACCAGGCCTTTTAATTGGTTAATTGCAGTTGAGGTGAAAATGATTTTTTATTTTCTTTCATTTGAGCTCCAACTGGTTAACAAACTAGTCAAAAGTTTTGGAATGGTAAGATTTGTTTGTGTTTTTTTTGTGTTATTTTAATCATTTATTTGATCCTAATAGTAACTTTTTTTTTTTTTTTTTTTTTTTTTTTTTTGCATATTTGTAAAAATATATAAAATTTCAAAATATTTGTTGAGCAGAACATCTTCTAAACTAAATTATCTACTGAATGTTAAGTAAAGTTTCTATGTTCTGGGTTTTTTTTTATATACAAACACACTGCCTGTAAACTGATTTGCATGAGTTTTGATTGAATGCAACCAAAGAGTGTTTTGTCAAACGATATAAAAGAGGCTGCGGTTTTTCCTAGTTACGCATTTTGTGTAAATGGCTCTCATATAATTTCAGGCATACGCTAAGCAGAAGTTTCAGGACCGTTCAAAGGATTATCGTGTGGCCGCAATGTGGTAAGTTGTTTACTTTGACAGTCTAAAGAAAATGTGGGGTAATTGTAATGTCTGCTAAATTAGTCCCAAAGAGGCTGCGTCTCATTTACAATAACAAAGTCAGTATCATCTGATCTACTTGTTACATCTTAAGAAGTATGGCATCTTTGCTAATATTAGTCTGTTTTCTTCTTATTCCAAAGTCACTGGATCGAGTCTGTATCCGGATCAGATGGTGGAGACAACTCTACAGAGCTGAATGTCAGCAGAGACCATGTCAACTAGATGAGCCCCAAAGACAGATCCCCAGTGAAGACCTCATTAACTATACAGCCATTGACACGAAACCACAGCAAAGACCACAATGACAAACACCATGTTGCTTCATCTGGACAGGTTTTTCTCCATTCTTGGCTTGCTTAATTTGGGACAATTAATTTTTGGGTGTATTAACGACTTAATTGCAGAGACACTGAAGGGAAGTGAACTGAGTTGGATTGAATTGTTCACTTTACACTTTTCCTTTAATTTTGCATTAGTTTCTTTTATTTAATAATTTCAAGGTTTCCTCAATTTAAATCAACTGATTGCTTTTTACAGTGCATAAAAACATTTTTAATAACGTTCTTTACAACCAAACAATAACGTTAATAAATCTACTAAAAAATGTACATTTTGAATGTTCTAAGAACAACAGGAACATTACTGTAAACTACTGTAAATAACTTAAAATTGTTAGCTAGGACACCTCTTGAGGGAGAGATGACACAAACATAGCTGCAACTCGAAATAAGAGCAAAGTTAAATCTGTAATCTCAAATATAACAATTTATTATTATTATTATTATTATTATTATTATTGTATCATGCCAGTTACACAAACATTTAGAAGCCAATTCAGAGTTACATTTGTCAATACAAAACATCAAATTCTCAAAGATATCCTTATATACAATATGTACACATCCCTCCGGAAGCAGTACCGCCAGACGCAAATACTGCTTCCTCAAGCCGGGGCGCAAGACGCTACACGAGGCCTGCTCGCCCCGCAAGACGCAAAGGCGAGAGGAGGGATGAAGAGCACCAACTGGAGCGGTCCTACAAGAGGGCCTGAAACAAAACAGAAAGAGAACGGGTCGGACCTTTTGGTTCCTTCCCACCAGTAATGAATTCTTTATAGCTGATCTCAGGTTCCCTACCATAAACCAGCTGTGGAACACGATTTGCCCCAAACCAAGTCTCCGGATGGGCTTTTCTTGGAGGAGAGCCCCGAGGAGGTCACAGCATTCTGTGCAGGAAGACGGCAAATACGTTACTTTCTTACCTTAAACTTCACAGCTGTTCTATTTCATCATGTTATTCTAAGCTGTAAGATGTTTGGTATGATTCTGAATTAAGATCTCACCTTTTGACAGGCCAGGTTTGGACCAGCGCTTCTTCTGCAGCAGCAACAGGTCATGGTCGCTAGGGAAGTGTCCACACAACAGTGCGAACATCACGACCCCTAGTGACCAGACCGTCGCTGGCCAGCCGTGGTACTCTCCCCTGCGGTGGTACTCTGAGAGGAGTACTTTGCTGTGCCTGGACCAGAGTGGAGTTTAAGTTTGCTTTAGCGCAGCATAATTGTTCTTTATCTATCAGAAGAAGGGAATCATCTGAAACGTACCGTGGTAGGACTTGTAGGGTGAAGTCCCCAGAAATCTTCGCATCCGAAGTCAATCAGCTTGACTTCGGATGTCTCGATGTTGATCAGTAGGTTCTCCAGTTTGACGTCACGGTGGAAGACTCTGCGGAGGCAGCACTTGTGTGCAGCGTAAGTCGCCTGCCACATGATCTGGCGCGTCGTTTCTTCATCGATTCTTCCACCATGACGCCTCATGAACTCTACCAGGTTCTCGCAGAGGAGAGGGACATTCCAGGACCAGGACGAAGTGGTCAGGGTGGTCCGTCCAGTCCAGCAGCCTGATTATCTCCGGCACTCTGTGACCTTTGTTGGCCAGGATGGTGAGGGCGATCTCTTCGGAAGAGGGTTTGGATGATCGGGCTAGAAGAAGACAAATAGGTACTTGTGCTAATGTTAACGTGAGATGATGTTATATTTTATATTGTTTGTACAGTGCCATGTACTTACGATGATAATACACTCCGTGTGCTGAGTCTTTGTGACATATTTCACAGCCACCTGATGAACAAAATCAAAAATGAACTTAAGAAACACAAAGAGGGTGAGGATGAGACAAACCGTTGCCTGCTAGTTTGTGTCTTATTTATATTAACTTACTTTAAGATCGTCATCCAAACGTCTCCCTTCATACACCACGCCAAAACCGCCTTTCCCCAGCTGATCACCAATGGCGTAGCGGCTGAAGATGTAGTCTGTTAAAAAACAGAATAACTCAATAGGATTTGGTGTAATGTGTGCCGATATACATTTCTATATTGAATTTTATGCTATCTGTTTTTATATGATCAAAGTAGTTTAAAAACGAAACGCATTCTCATGGTTGTGCCGTGTACCATCACTACTTCTTCCTGCCCATGCCACCTTCCTCTTCTCTCCCTCATCTTGCTGCTGCTGCTCTCCCTGACCTGAGCTGTGAGCTGGAGGCTGTTTTTTGGCAGCTCTGAAGAAAGAGCGCAGCCTCTGCCACCACTTCTTGCTCTTCCTCTCCTCCTTCTCTCCTGCTCTTCCTCCTTCCTGTCCTACTCCCTCTCCTCCTCCTCCTCCCTCTGCTTCTCCTCCTCCTCCTTCCTGTCCTACTCCCTCTCCTCCTCCTCCTCCTCCTCCCTCTGCTTCTCCTCCTCCTCCTTCCTCTCCTCCTCCTCCTCCTCCTCCTCCTCCTCCTTCCTGTCCTCCTCCAGCACCAACAGGGGTCTCATCGCGGGGAAGGGGATGTTGAACCTCCATGTTGGTGCTGGGTTTTGGGGGTGTACTAAGATGTTGATCGTACACCTCTCCAACAGTCATCGGACTCACTTTTGTGTTTCGCTGTCCCATCGCTGTGTGAAGTCACTGATCACTACAACAAATCCACAAAGAATGTAAGAATGTCAAGGTCTTTGTAAACCTGTGAGTTCTATTCGAATGTGTGCTATGGCGTCATAGACTTTGAGCGTCTCCTTGATAATCACCGTTCCCATAAATAAAATGATAAAGTAAATGTAAAGAAAAAACGTGATGTTTTCTGTTTTTAATTCATTTAATAAAGTTGTAAATCAAATGTGTCCTTTTTACTATTGCCTGTACAAAAGGCTGCACATTTTTTCTGAAATTAAAATCTACACTATAATAATGTAACAAACAGCAGTCAAGCTGAATGAGACGTAGATTCAGTCTCTGCCAGCAGGTGGCGCTTAAAAGCGTTTCGTTGTTTTTCTCTGTAATCAAAACAGCGCTGCACTTATGAACCTATGCGTTATACAGAGGCGAGATGAAAAGGAAAATATCATCTGCACTTTTCTAAAGACGGTAAGTTCCGCCTCAGACAGACATTCGTATAAACTCCGCCCCCTATTTGAATCCCGATTTGAACCAAAGCATATTGCATCGATTTAATATAATAATGCCTGGACAATTTTCAGTCTGGTTTCCACAGTCGTCAAAACATTTTATCTTACCACTAAGAGTTCTTCTAGACAGCAGTAAAAGAGTTTTCGCTCAAAACCTCAAAAAATCAACAAAGAAGCTGAGACAAACTTTCACTAAGAAATACGAGTCTTACCGTAAGAGTATGGGCGGCGTTGGCCTTGTTGCTATGGATGACGTCAGCACGCTTACTCACTACGCGCACCGTGATTGGCTGATAGGAGAGGAGTCTCTGTCAGAGGTTTATTCCTAAAAATATTGCAGCTGGCGATATTACGTTGCTGGCATATGAAAAGCAAATTACATTTACATTGTAGTAATACTTATATTTTTTTACATGTAAAAAAACAGTCCTCTCCAAAGACGAGATCTTTGAGCAGCTGATCGACGTTTGTGTTGTGTTTGTGTACATTACAATATGATATTATATACACCGAGAATAAAGATAAAATATCTTTGAATAATTATAAATTCATGTAATCGTAATGCATGAAGCTTTTTTCTGTTATTTTCAAGCCTCATGTTATGAAACGAGAGCAACATTCGACAAGAAAAAGAGGAAAACAAAGAAGATTTAAGCTGGTTTGCACGTGGATGAGCAAAGAAATAAAAATAATATATTAAAGAGATCAACTGTGACGACAAGTGCCTATTAGGATCAACTAAACGCTGTATTTTCACAAGTATGTCACCGAATCTTTAAAATGGTCCAAGACGTGATGCTGAATCAAACGATTTTTGATTGGTTGTTGTATTATATTGTTGCCAGATTGGGCAGGTTTCCGAAGGTTTGAATTTGATTGTGTGGGTAAATACGGAAGGCTGCATCCTCTGTAGGTCGTTTAACCCTGTACTATAAAATACATTAATTCTACATAAATAAACAGCGTTCCAAAAATTTACTAATGAGAGTTAACTGAATAGTCATAAAAATGTTAATTGTATGTCAGTAAATTGATTGACATAGCAGTGATCGTCCAATCGCGTTAGATTTGATCAGAAGCCCCGCCCACCATGTTAGCCGCTAATGGTAGGCGCCATTTTAGTTTTTCTCCGTGAGATTCACGAGACGAGCAGCAAAGTAACAGAAGCAGATAAAAGTAAAAAAAAAAAATTAATCTTCTGTTTCTTTGGATTTGGGTGAGTTCACGTTTTCTAATGTGTATAAATGGTTGTGCATGAGCAAACTCCAGTTTCTTATTCTTAAGTGTCATTTCTCACGAGTTCAGAGAAGTCTGTTGTTTAATAGTAATGCATATTTTAGTTCTAAAAGTTCATATTGTGTAACGATAATTATGATGTGCTTTTGTGAACGTATTATTGTCTGTATTTATGCAGGTGAGGGTTTTTTCCGTCCTGGAAATTAATTTAGTTCAACGAGTTCCATGATGGCGAGTCAAGTCACTAGAGACTTCACTTGAGTTAACTTAACCTCAGAACGGGGTAGGAGAGTTAAATTTGTATTTTCTTCAAGCGATTGCTCAAAGCAATATATACTTTTTTGTGGCGACGGAGCTATTTCTCTTCTTTTTAATTTTTCTCATACCGAATTTTTCCGGCGACTGTTTTGATTCAGATCCAATCGAACCGAGTTTAATGAATGGACTGTACTGAACCATTCTTCTGAATTGACTTATTGAACCGAACTCTTTGGACTGAATAGTTTGAACTGAATCGAATGAATCAAGTTTACCAGACTGTAAGAGTCAAAACGATTTTTTAATGATTCTTTTCTATTGAATCTTTAATTCATTTTGTATTTGAAAGGTTTATTTTTTTATATTATTTAATGGTTTAATGTTCTTGTCACTATTTCATGGTGTGAGTTTATTCTAAAACCTGTAGTTACGGGTGCAACCCAGATTAGCACATTATATTGTACATTGAATTGAATGTTATTGAATTTCTCTTTTATTGTGAGGTAATATCTAAGTGCTCTTGTGAATTTTGTCAATATTCCTACTTTTTTTTTTCTGAAAAACATTATTGCAAATATATCTTTATTTCTCTATAAGAATTTAAGTTTCTGAATTTATGCCTCCCGAGTCACTTAACCATTTCTCTTGTTTTTTCTTCTATAGAACAATAACCACCTGAAGACACCCTGTAATGAGAGATCACCCTCACAATGAGAGTCTAATCTATCTCAACTGGCTTCAGTTACCTTGGTAAAAGACGTTATATAACAAACATGGACTTTTACCACGGTAACGTCAGTCTAAGATACGTTAAAGCAGGTAAGAATAGCTACATGTACTTCATATAGATATGTATATTGTTACGTGCTTTGGAGTACGCTCGTGTTCTCTTTCTCCTCCCGATCCCACTGTTTCTGCACGTATTTCTGCGTGCCTAAACGACATCTCAGTCTGGATGAAGGATCATCACCTGCAGTTAAACCTCACAAAAACAGAGCTCCTCGTTTTTTCCGCCAATCCCGACATACAGCACAAACTATCTTTTCAGCTAGGCTCGGCTACTGTATCCTCGTCTAGGTCAGCTAGGAACCTTGGAGTGACCATTGACGACCAGCTAACTTTCACTGAGCACATTTCAAAAACTGCTCGATCTTGTAGGTTTGTGCTGTACAACAACAGGAAAATCAGACCGTACTTATCAGAACACGCTACACAGATCCTCGTCCAGGCACTAGTCCTGAGTAGACTCGACTACTGCAACGCCCTCCTTGCTGGCCTCCCAGCCTCTACAACCAGACCTCTTCAGATGGTACAGAATGCAGCGGCTAGGGTGGTCTTCAACGAACCAAGGAGGGCCCACGTCACGCCCCTCTTCATTAGTTTACACTGGCTTCCTATAGATGCCCGCATCAAATTCAAATCCCTGATACTGGCCTACAGGACAATCACAGGCTCTGCTCCCTCGTACTTACACTCACTAATTGAATCATATGTTCCCTCTAGGTGGCTACGCTCTGCAAACGAAAGGCGTCTTGCAGTGCCTTCACAAAAAGGTGCAAAATCACTCTTGCGCACCTTCACCTGGTCTGTTCCTCGCTGGTGGAACGATCTGCCCGTTGCCACTAGGGCAGCAGAGTCACTAGCAATCTTCAAAAACCAACTCAAAACTCATCTTTTTCGTTTGCACTTGACCCAACATTGATAGCACTATCTTCTTCTTCTCCTGCTCCTTCCTATCCTTTTCTTGTTTAAAAAAAAAAAAAAAAAGCCTTGTGTCTGCGTTAGGTAAGACAAGATCCCACTCAAGAGCACTTATGCACTACTGCCCTTTGCTGATATTAATTTGCTTCTATATGCCTACCTCATTTGTACGTCGCTTTGGATAAAGGCGTCTGCTAAATGACTAAATGTAAATGTAAATGTCCTCCCTCCTGTCTGCTCTTAGGTTCCTGATTGGATGGGTCAACGGTCGATCATAATTGTGACGTCATCGTCTTCGCCCAATCGACTGTCGTCTGACTGGTTAAAGGTCCTCCCGCGAACTTCAGAAGGAGGCTTGTTTGTGCTGCGCGCATTGTGCGCTTTGTGTTTTGTGTTGTTATTCTTTACTATGCGTCTAATATTCAACTTTGACTGTGCAATGGAGAACTGATCAGATTCCTTTTAATTAGGGAAATTGGAACAAGTGAGCATATCGCGCGATGTACACTTTGCACGTAGTATTGTTGTGTTAGACACACTAGGTCAATGGTGAGCGCCTCTGTTTGTATTTTTGTTATTAGCGAGAGTAGGGGAGTTCAAGCGACGACTCGCGGAAGACTTCGGTTTCTTTTCTGCATTTTTCTTTTATTAGGTTATGGGTTTTGGGCAGCTTATGAGACTTGGTTGGTTTTATTTTGTTCTTTGATTTGGGCGCCACTCAAGTTCCTTTTCCTAATATCAAGTTCTGTCAATTATATATATTTTTCTTTATTAATCTAAGACCTTTATTTTTCATGATAGCACCTGTAAATAGTTCAGACCATTACTTCTCCTGTAGCTTCAGCTCTTGGTGGCCAAATAAACTAATTAAGCCTCAACCGCATCGTATGGTCATTTCACTGTCAAGTTCAACCTATCCCGTTATACATTTCCTAAGTGTTACGGTCTGGACCCTAGACTTCTTTAACAGTTCGTAACATTTAATGGGGGCTCGTCCGGGATCATAAATCCTTATTTCATATTTTTGTGTGTGGGTATTGACGGGGGAGTGACCATATTACGAGTGATGCTACTGTGTTGGGTGGCTGATTAGACGACAAGAGTATGGCAGACTTTAGTTTAGAGGCATTTATTAGTATTATACGTTAGAGCAATTCAACAAATGTCGAAAAGATAAGTTACTTAGCGTTGCGGCTCATTATCAAATTCCTGTTTCGAAACGGCAGCTCAAAAGAGAGATAAAGAATAGTGTGTTGCAGAAATTGGTGGAGTTGGGTGTTGTGGTTCTGCCGCAGGGAGCTGAGGATGGTTCCCTTGCCTCTGATGATCGCCTTGAGTTTGGGGAGGAGGAGCAAGGCGGAATTGCCGAGGTGGAGGAGTCTGAAGCTAATGCCGTTCTGCCGCCCTTCGAACCCTTCTCTCCGCCCTCAGCGGAGTCTGGAGTTGGTGCGAGACTGAAAGTCCGATTAGCGTGAATCCAAATGGACGCACGCACGCACACGCGTGAGAGGGCAGAGGATCGTCAGGCAGAAAGAGAGTTGCGTCTAAGAATACACAACTAAAGTTGCGAGAATTGGATTTAAAGGCGGCCAGAAGTGCACCTGTTCCTTTTGTCCAGCCCCAGGTGGCGGCTGTCGCTCCGCCAGACGGTGCTGGGTACCAATTTCGATGTGAGTAAAAATATCTCTGTTGTGCTGCAGTTTCGAGAAGCGGAAGTTGATTCATACTTTGGCGTGTTTGAGCGTATTGCTTCTGCTCTAAATTGGTCGCGCGAAGTCTGGTCTCTGATGTTGCAGTGCAAATTGACTGGTAAGGCCCAGGAGGTTTGCGCAGCATTGTCTTTAGAGGATAGCTTAAATTATGACGTGGTTAAAACTGCGATTTTGCGTGCATACGAATTGGTGCCAGAAGCTTACAGACAGCGTTTTCGGAGTTATAAAAAGGGTCTAGTCAAACGTTTGTCGAATTTGCCAGACAAAAGGGGGTCTTATTTGACAAATGGTGCACGTCTAGTAAGGTAACTGATTTGAAGACATTGCGAGAATTAATCCTTTTGGAAGAGTTTAAGAATTGCATACCGGAGCGCGTTGTTGTGTATTTAAATGAACAAAAGGTGACAACCTTATCTCAAGCCTCTGTGCTCGCGGATGAGTTTGCGTTGACACATAAGAACGTATTTACTTCTCCTCGCCCTGATAAAAATGCGCCTACTCCTGTCACCTCGTCTGACCAGCCACGACCAAGGTTTACTCCGACCAAGACTAAAGGGGATAGAGATTGTTATTATTGCCATAAACCTGGCCATTTGATTGCGGATTGTTTGGTGTTGAAGAAAAAGCAGCAGGGTTCTACAACTAAGAGTGTTGGACTTGTGAAAATCGTGGATGTTAACAAAACTGAGTCGAATGAGCCTGATTGTAGTTATGAACCGTTTTTACTGGAAGGGTTAATCTCAGTTACGGGTACAGAACAGGTAAGGGTTAAAATGCTCCGGGATACTGGCACCTCCCAGTCCTTCGTAATTGGGGGATTCTGCCGTTCTCTGAACAAACTTCGTGCGGCAGTAGTATTCTAGTACAGGGCATTGAGATGGGCCTTGTTAAAGTCCCGTTACATCAAATCCATTTGCAGTCGAAGTTGTGTACAGGGTTTGTGAAAGTAGGCATTCGTGATTGTTTACCTGTGAAGGGGGTGGAGTTTATCTTGGGCAACGATTTAGCTGGTGGAAAGGTTTTTCCCATGCTAGGAGTGTTTGATTAAACCTGTTCTGTCTGATCACCCTGATGAGTTGTCAGAGTTGTATCCCGAAACTTTTCTGTGTGTGTCGTCACTCGGGCTCAGGCTCGGCAGGTAGATGCTGATGATTTGTCCGCATTCCTTCATGGCGCCTATATTTAAGGAAGAGATTTTGCCTAACGACGCAGAAAAAGTAACGAAAACTCAGCCCAATTTAAGTTTGAGTCATTTAAAGTTACTTGTGACTCGTGAGAAAATAATTTCGGCACAAAAAGAAGATTTGAGCCTTCGAAAGTGTTTCTCTGTTGCTGTTACTGTTGAACAGGCGAAACAGAGAAAATACGTTTACTTTGTTGAAGACGGGTTGTTGATGCGTAAGTGGTCTCCTGTAATGGCAGATGGGCCTGAATGGAGTGTCGTGCGCCAGGTTGTAATCCCTGTATGTTATCGACAACAAATTTTATTTCTTGCTCATGATCATGATCTGGCAGGTCATCTAGGAATTAAGAAAACATATCACCGGGTTTTGAAACACTTTTTTTGGCCCTGTTTAAAAGCTGGTGTTGCTCATTACTGCCGTACTTGCCGCACTCGTCAGCTAACGGGTAAACCAAATCAGACAATTCCATGTGCTGCGCTCGTTCCAATCCCAGGTTGTAGGTGAACCGTTCGAACACGTTATCGTTGAGTGCGTCGGTCCCCTGCCTAAAACAAGAAGTTGTAACCAGTTTTTGTTGACAGTAATGTGTAGCGCTACGCGTTTTCCAGAGGCGATACCTCTGAGAAAAATTACGCACAGGTTGTCGTTAAAGCTCTTGTTAAGTTCTTTTCTATATTCGGTTTGCCGAAGGTTGTGCAAACAGATCAAGGTACCAATTTCCTCTCGAAATTGTTTGCACAAGTTTTGGGCACACTGAATATTTCCCATCGGGTCGCGGGCACCTATCATCCCGAAAGTCAAGGTGCGCTCAAACGTTTTCATCAGACGTTAAAGGCAATGCTCTGAAAGTACTGTTTGGACACTGGTAAGGACTGGGATGAGGAGTACCGCTGGTGTTGTTTGAGGTAAGGGAAGCCGTGCAAGAAAGTCTTGGGTTTAGTCCTGCTGATTTAGTGTTCGGTCACACTGTCAGAGGTCCATTAAAAATGCTTAAAGAGAATATGCTCGCACCTGATTCCAGCTCCAAAGTTAATGTGTTAGATTACATTAGTAAATTCCGTGAGCGTCTGCATGAAGCTTGCGCTATGGCGAGAGAGTCGGCATCTGCACAGGAGAAGATGAAATGTCAGTACGATCGTAAGTCTGTCCCACTCACATTTGCAGAAGGTGATCGCGTGTTGGTGTTTTTGTCTATACCGGTTTCTGCTTTGTCATCACGATTTTCTGGTCCGTATTGAGGTGTTGAGAAAACTAAGCGATACCGATTATGTAGTTCACACTCCAGACAGAAGAAAAAAATCACGCGTGTGTCACATTAATATGTTAAAGGCTTTTCATGGTAGAGAGTCGTTGCAAGAGAGTGCTGTAGGGCCAGATGAGAGTGCCGTTTCTATCTTTCCTTCGGTTGCAGCCTGTGGCGCTGTGGATCTTGTTGATGATGCTGACACTGATGATGATGTGGTGTCACGTCACAGAATTCAGAACTGTTAGGTGACTTACCTTCTCATCTATCGCATTTGTCTGATCAACAACAATGCGATATTATACAGCTGATTACTGATTTTCCTACACTGTTTAATGATGTGCCTTCTTGTACCACAGTTCTGCAACATGACATTGATGTAGGTGACGCTACTCTGATCAAGCAACACGCATATCACTTGAATAGCGCGAAAAGGTCCGCCATGAATACTGAGGTTGAGTATTTGCTAAAGCATGGATTTGCCAAACCTAGTTGTAGCCCATGGAGTTCACCATGTATTCTTGTTCCAAAGAGCGATGGCACTGCTCAATTTTGCACTGACTATCGTAAGGTAAATGCCGTAACCGTGCCAGACTGTTTTCCATTGCCACGAATGGAGGACTGTGTGGACAATCTTGACCAGCCCGTTATGTCAGTAAGTTAGATCTATTAAAAGGATACTGGCAAGTGCCTCTAACACCTCGCGCTTCTGATATTTCAGCATTTGTGACACCTGACAACTTCTTACAGTATTCAGTGATGGCATTCGGAATGCGCAATGCACCGGCAACTTTTCAGCGGCTTCTCAATATTGTTTTGGCGGGAGTGCCACAGTGTAATGCTTACCTAGACGATTTAGTAGTCTATACGACTGATTGGCCAGAACACGTCTCTCTGCTTCGAACCGTGTTTGATCGCCTTGCCAAAGCGTCACTGACTTTAAATCTAGCGAAGTGCGAGTTTGGTCAGGCAACCATAACATACCTTGGCAAGGAAGTCGGCCAAGGTCAGGTGTGTCCGGTTGAAGTGAAGGTAGCCGCTATAGTTGAATTCCCAGTTCCAACTACTCGCAGGGAACTTCGAAGATATTTGGGGATGGCTGGCTACTATCGTAGTTTTTGTAAAACTTTCTCGACCATCGCACATCTGCTAACTTCAATGCTTAGTCCATCCCGTTCTTTTACCTGGTCTGAGGAATGTCAATACGCGTTTGAGGTTATCAAGAATCTTTTGTGTAGCGCGCCTGTCTTGGCAGCGCCGAACAACTCGCTGCCTTATAAGTTGTAGGTAGATGCAAGTGCAGTTGGAGCAGGTGCAGTGCTACTTCGAGACTGAGGATGACATCAGTCATCCTATTTGTTATTTTTCGCGTAAGTTCAATAAACATCAGTGGAACTATTCGACTATTGAGAAAGAGGCACTAGCACTGTTGATGGCTTTGCAGTACTTTGACGTTTATGTTGGGTCTAGTCTTCCAGTTAGTGTTTTCACCGATCATAATCCGTTGGTGTTTCTGTCATGCATGTATAATCATAATCAACGCTTGATGCGGTGGGCTCTGATCATACAAGATTATAATTTAGTCATTAAGCATAAGAAGGGCGTGGATAACATGGTAGCGGATGCTTTGTCAAGAGCGTAATGTAATTAAGGGCGCAAACATGTGAAATATATTCCCCATAGTTTGCTCTTATGGGTGGGAGTGTTACGTGCTTTGGAGTACGCGCGTGTTCTCTTTCTCCTCCCTCCTGTCTGCTCTTAGGTTCCTGATTGGATGGGTCAACGGTCGATCATAATTGTGACGTCATCGTCTTCGCCCAATCGACTGTCATCTGACTGGTTAAAGGTCCTCCCGTGAACTTCAGAAGGAGGCTTGTTTGTGCTGCGCGTCGGTGCACTTTGTGTTTTGTGTTGTTATTCTTTACTATTCGTCTAATATTCAACTTTGACTGTACAATGGAGAACTGATCAGATTCCTTTTAATTAGGGAAATTGGAACAAGTGAGCATATCGCGCGATGTACACTTTGCACGTAGTATTGTTGTGTTAGACACACTAGGTCAGTGGTGAGCGCTCTGTTTGTATTTTTGTTATTAGCGAGAGTAGGGGAGTTCAGCGACGACTCACTCGCGGTTTCTTTTCTGCATTTTTCTTTTATTAGGTTATGGGGTTTATGGCACCTGCACCATCTCAGCCTTCTACATCCAGCGACGGAGTTCGAAAGATGAGATACTCCATGACCGGCGCGAGAACCAGATCCAGGTCGCTTGAAAGACTGGCACTAGAACCGGACTGCGTGGATGAGAACGACAGTGAGGGGAATGCGACATCTTTCCCCATGATTCAAGTGGCTGGCCCACAAGGAACCACAATGGTTTTTCGACCATGGACTGAGACAGACTTGAGGCAGGTTATGACAAATCTGCCGAACCCCAGAGACTCGGGAGAAAGGTTTGCAGCGGAACTGGACATGTTTTGTCAAGAATTTAGCCCAACGATGCTCGAACTCAAACGTCTGCTGATGATCAAGATGGGGCCGACAGACTGGCACAAGATCCGACCAGACTTCCCCAAGGTGGACACGAGGAGAGTTCGGGCGGAGTGGGAACACGCTGAGAATGAGCCATACAAGTCAGCGGTGAAAGCCCTGGGCGAACGATTCAAGACCCATTTTCCCGTTAGGATTAACACTGACAAGATCAACTACTGCACACAAAGAAAGGACGAGTCAGTTGATGACTACTTTGTGCGACTGTATGACACTTTCAACACCCATAGTGGGATGCCAGAGCCGGACATTAGAGGGGAAATTCCACAAATATGGGAAGCTCACCTACGCAGTCGCTTTCTGAATGGACTGAAACCTGAAATAACGACCATCGTCAAACAAACCTGCACTGATTGGGAAGACGAGAAACTGGAAAGGATCCGGAAACATGCGTTACATGCTGAAAAGATGCTGGCGGAGAAAAGCGGGAGAAAAGGCGAAAGGGAGCTCCAGCTGGCAGACTTGATAATGTACAGAGGTGTGCAGGCCAAAGGAGCGAGCTACCGAGGCCGAGGGCGGGGGAGAGGAAGAGGACAGAGACTGACTCGAGTTGATCCAGATGTTTGCTTCTACTGCAACGAGGCAGGGCATTGGAAAAACGAGTGCCCACTTTTGAACAGACACACGGCGGCTGACACGGCAAGGTCTAAACCGAAAGCAGATTGACAACAGAGTGCAAAAAAAGGAGGGGGGAGTCGAGAGCAAAGTCCACACTTCAATAACAGATAAGTTTGACACACACACACCCACACCTGACACTGCGAATTGCAATGAAGAAATGCTTGCTACGAATTGCAATGAAGAAATGCTTGCTGCGAACTGCAATGAAGAAATGCTTGCTCTCATACATGATTGCATTGCTAAATTAGAAAATAAGAAATCTTTCAGACAAAGAGAGTTAGGCACATATACTCATTTGAATGGTTTAGCATATCAACAAATGCCAGAAGTTAGCTTATGGATAGATGGAGTTGAAAGGGTATTTTTAGCTGATTCGGGAGCCACGAGCTCAGTGTTAAGAATGAATGAATTTGTCTCTGTCCCTGAATTGAGTGGAAATTTTGCATGGACAATTTCTGCATCTGGTCATACTGTTAAAGAGAATTTTACAGTCCCTCTGAGGTGTAAGGATGAGAATGGCACAAGTTTCAAACACAGTTTCCTTATCTCACAACACTGTCCTAAAAATCTGCTGGGGAGAGATTTGTTGTGCAAACTGGGTATTTCTCTAATATCTGGTCCAGAAGGTGTCAAAGCGGTTCAGGGCCAAATTGAAACTCTGACTGCAATCCAACACGCACCACTATACGTTTATCAGTGGAAATTGCGAGATGATGAATTATGCGAAGGTCTTGTCAATGCTGCTAAGAACAGAGTTTCACCTGATTCTGATTTTATGCCATTCTCTGGCTTACATTGCTCAGCACATGTGTCTCTGGCTAGAGACGAATTATTTGAACAAAAATGGTTTCCATGCATTGACACATTGCAATTGAATTGGCTAATTTGGACAGAAAACAAATGTGCTGCTGCTGTTGCATTAAACGATGAACAGCAGAAGTTTTTTGATGTTGTGGACTCTTTTCCCCATGTGTCGTTGTCGAAGGGGAACGATAATCACTGGGAAGACATTGGTCCTTTTGTAAAAACATGTATTTTTCATAAAAATTGGTTGCGGACTGCTGAGAAAAATGTTGAATATAATCCAACTCTGTCTGCATATCGAATGCATTTGACCAAACCTGCTGCGATGGCTGATCGCACAGTTCATGCGAGTGAAAGTGCATTGCCCAATCACTGCTTCCTTACAGAAACTGAAATGGAAAGCATTCCAGCTCTCAAAGAAGTTCCGAAAACTGTTTGGGCTTCTTCTAAATATGACGTGGGGTTGATCAAGAATTGTGACCCTATCCAAATCATTCCAAAATCTGACTACAGACCATGCAAACCTCAATATCCTTTAAAAAAGGAAGCTATTGAGGGAATCAAACCAGTTTTTGAAGCATTGAGAAAGGCTGGAGTGATTGTGGAATGTGAAAACTCTCCTGTGCGTACACCCATCTTTCCTGTCAAAAAGATAAGAGACGCAGACCAGCCAGTTGAGTGGAGGTTTGTGCAAGATTTGCAGGCTGTAAATGATGCAGTTCAGACACAGGCCCCTATTGTTCCCAACCCATACACACTGCTATCACAAATACCAGGAGATGCTGAATGGTTTTCGGTTGTTGATCTTTCCAATGCTTTCTTCTCTGTGCCGGTTCATAAAGATAGCCAATTTTGGTTTGCTTTCACTTTTAATGGCAAACCCTACACTTTTACTCGACTCTGTCAAGGATTTCGCCCGTATTGTTCGGTGAGGCACTGAAAAGGAGCTTGGAATCATTACAATTGACACCAGGGTCAGCTTTAATTCAATATGTTGACGATCTCTTAATAACAGCTAGAGATGAAGAAACTTGTACACAAGACACGGTAAAGCTGTTGAAACATTTGGCTGCTGAAGGCCACAAGGTCAGTTTGTCAAAGTTGCAGTTTGCAAAAAGGGAGGTGACGTTTCTAGGTCACCTTATCAACAAGCAGGGAAAATCTTTAACTCAAAAAAGAATAGAGGCAATTCAAAAGATTCCAAAACCTCTGACAAAAAAAAACAGCTCATGTCATTTCTGGGAATGTGTTCGTATTGTCGAACATTTATTCCCAATTATGCCATTGAAGAGTCACCTTTGAGCGCTTTGGCTCACGGAAAAGGGTTGCAGCCACATGACAAGCTGACCTGGACTCCTGAAGCAGAGAAAGCATTTGAAAGGTTGAAAATGTTGTTACAAACATCCCCAAGTCTGGGACTACCAGACCCAGAGAGAAATTTTGTACAAACTGTTGATGAGAAAAATGGTTTCATGTCTTCTGTTCTGTTACAGGATCACGGGGGGAAACTGAGACCAGTGGCATATTTTTCAAGTAAACTCGATCCTGTGGCAGCAGGTCTACCAAATTGTCTGAGAGCTGTTGCAGCAGCAGAAAAAGCTATTTTAGCTTCAAGGGAAATTGTGGGGTATTCTGATGTAACACTACTAGTGCCACACGCTGTCTCTATGATCCTGTTGGAACAGAAAACATCTCATTTGTCAACAGCCAGGTGGCTCAGATATAATACCATTCTATTGGAAATGCCAAACATCACAGTGAAACGATGTACAGTATTGAATCCTGCCACACTGCTTCCAACCGAGCAGGATGGCAAGGAACACCGCATTGGAACAGGTGTGCACACCGCGGCCAGATTTAAAGGAAACTCCCCTTGACAATGCAGATTTGGTTTTATTTGTTGATGGCTCAGCGTCTCGAGACCCAGAAACCGGTAAGAACAGAGTAGGTTACGCAGTAACTACCGCGCATGAAACATTAGCAAGTGGAGCGCTCCCCGCGCATTGCTCTGCGCAAGCGTCCGAATTAGTAGCATTAACAGAAGCCTGTAAAATCGCAGAAGGGAAAACAGTCACCATCTACACAGACTCTCGTTATGCTTTTTCAACTTGTCATGGCTTTATGGCGATGTAGGAAATTTCTAAAATCTGATGGTAAGCCCATCCAAAATCATGACAAAATAGCAGCCTTGCTAGAAGCGATCTTGCTTCCAAGGTCGATTGCTATTTGCAAGTGCGTCGCACATTCCAAATTTAACGATTTTGTATCATTGGGAAACAAACGCGCTGATATCGCTGCGAAGAACGCAACAAAGGGAACAGAACCTTCTCTAACATGTGTAACTATTAACAATGACGAACCAACATTCCCTTCTGATTCTCTTACAGCTATGCAGGGGTTCGCAACACCAGAGGAGAAAAAACAATGGGTGAAGGCCGAGTGCAAACTGAAAGACAACGTTTGGCTGAGCACCGAAGACAAACCTTGTTTGCCAAAACACTTTTTCCCACACTATGCCAAATTAGTGCACGGACTAGATCACATAAGCAAAACAGGAATGTTTGACATGATCAATCAATATTGGTTTACAAAAGGATTTACTTCTTTTGCAGAAAAATACTGTCAATCTTGCATGATTTGTGCCACAAACAATGTAGGGAGAGGACAACAGGTTCCATTGGCAGCACATCCACCACCAAGTCAACCTTTTGATCATATAATGTTCGATTTCATTGAACTGACACCATGTGAAGGTAAGAAATTCTGCCTTGTTCTGGTTGATATGTTCTCAAAATGGGTGGAAGTTTTCCCCACATCTAAGCAAAATGCTGGGGCTGTCGCAAAGGCACTGGTGTCCGAGATCGTCCCTAGGTGGGGAATACCAAAAAAGATTAGTAGTGATAATGGCACACCTTTTGCTAATGAGGCAATCGATCAGGTTGGAAAATTCTTGGGAATCGACATACGTAAACATGCCTCCTATCACCCAGCGTCCGGGGGTAGTGTTGAAAGAGAAAATGGAATTTTGAAAAATAAACTGGCAAAGTGTTGTGAGCAAACAGGTCTGTCTTGGGTCAAAGCACTTCCCATTGTGTTGATGTATATGAGAATGAGAAAACGAACAAAGTCTAACCTAAGCCCATTTGAAATCTTGTTTGGCAGGCCTCCATCGCTTGGAGTAGGACCGGAGCCCCGACCATTGCCCTCTACTGCTCTGTGTGAAGATGACATGCTGAACTATTGTAAAAATCTGTCTTCGATTCTCTCTCAGATCTCTCAACAGGTCAAGGACGCCCTACCCAAACCGGCAGAAGGATTTCTGCACGACATTAAACCTGGTGACTTTGTGGTGGTCAAGGATTTCAGAAGGAAACATTGGAAATCGAGGAGGTGGAACGGCCCGTTCCAGGTCCTGCTGATAACGCACACTGCGGCTGAGAGGGCTACGTGGATACACGCCAGCCACTGCAAAAAGGTCCCAGCGCCACCAGAGGGAGACGCAACCCAATAAACAGTGATTGACCCGCTGCCCCGTGCCAAGGGGGACGTCTGACTGACTAAAGTAAACAAACACACAGTGGTGTATGGGAGCTGAACACGCAGCAACATCACTGTGTGGGAGTGATCTGATGTCAGTACAGGCCAACGGATGCCAAAGAGAACAAGGATTTTTCCTATCACTATAGAAGAGCAAGGGCTCTCTGGATCAGGCGCTTCGTGGTGGAACGCCAGATACCCGTTCGCCCCGATTCTATATCGCTGCTATCAGAGGAAAATAGGAAATGACTTATGTAAAGAAATTAAACAAATAGTTGAACAAGATAGTGCAGTGTTAGCTGTCATTACCACAAGGGGCTGGAGAGCATCATATTTGTATGAGGGACAAACTGCTGCATTCCTGTATAGTAAACCAAATATAAGACCTCAATTAAATAGACAAACAGAGCAAATTTGTTTCTTCCCTACGAAAATACCAGGTGTCACGTGGCAATATCTGACAAGATGGTATCCTCTAAATTGAGAAGGAAGATAGACAAGTTCAAAAAACTATACGACTTGTACCCAGACCTCTTGACCCTAATCATAAGTATGACGCTGGTCGTCCTCTCATTTGCACTATTCATCATGATATACATGAAGAACCAACATGATCATCATGTTACTGAATGTGACGATCTGATTAATCAAACTCTCCTCCGACAAGTCAGAGCGGTCAAGACAGGGGATGAGCACTGGTTAGACCACCCGAATCCGCCACATCCGTATGCTAACAATATGTGGTGGAGGTTGCTTAATTTCACCGCTAAAACCAATGACTTGACTGATTGTTATGTGTGTGCGCAACTTGCGCATAGCATAACCGGAGGGGACTGGTGGGCCTATCAAGACCCAGACAAGGATCTGATCAAACACATAACGGCAATATCAGTGGCAGCAGCAGGGCTGCCCGAACACAGCGACTTCTGGATCATGGAGAATTCAACGGAATGGACAAAGATCAGAACCCTGAAAAGGGTGGCAAGGCCGCATTGCTATAGTGAAGGACATACCATCTAACCTGACCTGTTATCGAAATGACGGAGGGCAAGACTCCATGGGAGATATACCCATCAATCACTGCAATGAGATGTACAACTCACTCTTGATCACTCAAGAAACCGGTCACAAATGCATGGGGTGTTTACTGAATACCATCATTGGAGTAGGACTTCTGCCACAATGTCACATCAGCCGACGTTATCTCACCGGTAGCAACCCCAACGATCGGGTGAGATGCAAACAAGATTGTTCAGAGGTCCACATTCCTGACAACGATGGTACCAGTGTGGTGGAGGAATGGTACTGGCTGTGCGGACATGTCGTGTATGCTTCACTGCCCCGTCGGTGGACAGGTACATGTGCTATGGTACAGTTATATGGAGGAGCTATTGCGGTAAGAGCACCAGAACAACTTCACACAAAGAAGCCAGGACATCGACTCATTAAGGCCAAGAGAGAAATTGAGAAAAGGGTGACTTCATTGCGGGATCGGGTGAAGATATCGAGCCTCGGACGAAACAACCCTGTCCCGAAAGAGCATCGACTATGGAACGGAGCTGAGAAATTCTTCCAAGCCTTGATCCCGTCTCTGGGTGTAGCTTTCCTCCAAAATGAAGTGGAAGTGACACGGTATGAACTAATCAGCTTCATGAATACCACAAAGGTAATGATGGAGGGGATCAAAGAGGAACTGAGAGGCCTGAGACTGACAGCGCTGCAGAATCGACTTGTGCTGGATCAACTTACAGCCATCTCCGGAGGCGTGTGCGCTGTTGTGGGGTCTGCATGTTGTACCTATATTCCTGACAATGATGCTGATGGTCATATGATAGATTTGGGTATTCAGAATATAACCAATGCTGTTAACAGGTTAAAGGCCAGGGAGATTAGTGCTGATGATGATGTGTGGGGATGGAATTGGTTTAAGGGATTATGGAAAAAAGCTGAGTATATTGGTTTGCTTGCCATTTCAGCACTATCTGTGTTTGTCCTGTTACTATGTATATGGCCCTGTGTGATGAGCATGGTAAAAAAAACAGTGAATTCGACTATGAGAGCTTCGGTCACACACCAAATGATAATGTTTAATCACTGGGGGAATAAGGTAAAAGATAAATCCAGAAAGCTGAGGTTCAACTATAGTTACAGTAATACAGTATACAGTAATAGTTGAACCTCAGCTTCAAGAGGAACAATGCGGGTTTCGTCCTGGACGTGGAACACTGGACCAGCTCTATACCCTCTTCAGGATGCTGGAGGGTTCCTGGGAGTTTGCCCAACCAGTCCACATGTGTTTTGTGGATTTGGAGAAGGCATTCGACCGGGTTCCTCGTGGTGTCCTGTGGGGGTGCTCTGGGAATATGGGGTAGGGGGCCCTTTGCTAAGGGCTGTCCAATCCCTGTATGATCAGAGCAGGAGCTTGGTTCGCATTGCCAGCATTAAGTCAGACTTGTTCCCAGTGCATGTTGGACTCCGACAGGGCTGCCCTTTGTCACCGGTCCTGTTCATTATTTTTATGGACAGGATTTCTAGGCGCAGCCGGGGGCCGGAGGGGGTCTGGTTTGGTGACCACAGAATAGCTTCTCTGCTTTTGCTGATGATGTTGTTCTGTTGGCTACATCTGGCCAAGACCTACAGTGTGCGCTGGGGCGGTTTGCAGCTGAGTGTGAAGCGGCTGGGATGAGAATCAGCACCTCCAAGTCTGAGGCCATGGTCCTCAGTCGGACAAGGGTGGCTTGCCCCCTTCAGGTTGGTGGGGAGCTCCTGCCCCAGGTGGAGGAGTTTAAGTATCTTGGGGTCTTGTTCACGAGTGAGGGAAGGATGGAACGAGAGATCGACAGACGGATCGGTGCAGCTTCTGCAGTAATGCGGTCGCTGTACTGGTCTGTCATGGTGAAGAAGGAGCTGAGCCGCAAGGCGAAGCTCTCGATTTACCGGTCGATCTTCGTTCCTACTCTCACCTATGGTCATGAGCTTTGGGTCATGACCGAAAGGATGAGATCTCGGATACAAGCGGCCGAAATGAGTTTCCTCCGTAGGGGTGGCTGAGCGCTCCCTTAGAGATAGGGTGAGGAGTTCAGTCACCGGGAGGAGCTCGGAGTAGACCCGCTGCTCCTCCACATCGAGAGAGGCCAGCTGAGGTGGCTCGGGCATCTGTTCCGGATGCCTCCAGGACGCCTCCCAAGGGAGGTGTTCCGGGCATGTCCCACCGGGAGGAGGCCCCGGGGAAGACCTAGGACACGCTGGAGGGACTATGTCTCTCGGCTGGCCTGGGAGCGCCTCGGTGTTCCCCCGGAAGAGCTGGAGGAAGTGTCTGGGGAGAGGGGAGTCTGGGCGTCCCTGCTTAGACTGTTGCCCCGCGACCCGGCCCCGGATAAGCGGAAGAAGAAGAAGAAGAAGAAGATAAATCCAGAAAGGTGTTGAATGTTGTTGATTGTGATGATTCAAGTGATGATGAAGAGTAAACTAATGATTAAAGAGGTCTTGAGTAGATAATTTTACAAGATAACACCATTTAAGAAAAAATCTACATTTTAAATTAACGTTTATTATAAAGTCAAGAGATGATTTCCTCAGATTGAGTTTATGTAATCTCCAATTAATCACATGTTTAAAATGTTTATTATGTTTTAAACCCTTATTGTGTGATGGTGTGTTCTGAATCCATGTGAATTTACACACTTGATGTTATCGTTAAGGGATTTCATTTCATTATATTTTTACTTTTTAAAGTGATCAAGAATGATCAAAAGGGAGGAGTGTAATGGAAATTATTCTAATTGATTACATTTAATGTTTATTATTTACTATTAACATCACTATTAAACTAACTTCACTTGAAGATAGATTCCTATATAAATATATACTCGTAACATCACTGTACTAACCACGAACACAAATGCGCAAATAGAGGCCTGGAATGTTAGAGGTATGGAAAATATATACTGTGTGCGTGACAGTGGTTAAACCCACGTTAAACCACCTCATGTGGGTACAGGATGTCTTATCTGTGCTAAGTACGGGAGATAAACTAGAGGAAGACCAGACACAGTAAGCACGAGATGGGTGACGTGACTTTGAACTATTTCATTGGTTCGAGGGGGATTTGAGTGACCTTGGAATGTATACTTTTGCCTATAAAACCTCTAACCTGTGAGCCCACTGTTATCTGTTTGCTCACAGACTCCACTGTGTGTAAACCAGATCATTTTCTTTGTTCCTCTGCGCGGAGAAATAAAGCGAGACAAAGACAAATTTGTTGGATTCTTTATTTTCAGTCTTCACATCATTTTGAGTTGAAAATTCCAAGACACAAGTGTGGCTTTATAGCCAGGCCGGGATGAGCTGCAGATGTGACCGATCAGCCGGTGATGGGTGCAGCCAGGTCCACTACGTTGGTTGCCAGGGCGACGCCGATTGGCCCCCACAGAGCCCTGATCTCAACATCATCGAGTGTGTCTGGGATTACACGAAGAGTGAGAAAGCCTACATCCACAGACGATCTATGGTCAGTTCTCCAAAATGTTTGGAGCAACCTACCAGCTGAGTTCCTTCAAAAACTGTGTGCAAGTGTACCTAGAAGAATAGCTGCCGTTTTGAAGGCAAAGGGTGGTCTCACCAAATACTGATTTGATTTAGATTTCTCTTTTGTTCATTCACTGCATTTTGTTCATTTTATATGAACAGGAATGCGGAAGTAAAGCATGTCATGAAGCGGCCAATAGTTCCAGCATTGAAGTACATTGATTTCAGTGCTTCTCAAGCACACTCACTTGAAAAATTACAGCAGTTTTTGTGATTTTAACCCATTCGTTTACCTGGAAATCTGGCCAGTACTTGTTAGAGTTAGATCATATTCTCATATCATATATGTTCAAGTTTTTAGTCTTTTTAATCTTTTGTTTCAGTGAAGACACCAGTTCTAGTTCCTCCTGCCACATCAGACTCTGCTGTATATATGGAGACCCTTCATGTTGTGTGCTTTTCATTATTGTGCATGCAGTTATAATTCAGGTATGTGAACACTACACTATTGCATGAACAATGGGCGTACAGTCTTTGAATATACCAGGCCTTTTAATTGGTTAATTGCAGTTGAGGTGAAAATGATTTTTTATTTTCTTTCATTTGAGCTCCAACTGGTTAACAAACTAGTCAAACGTTTTGGAACGGTAAGATTTGTTTTTGTTTGTTTTTTTATTTTGATCATTTATTTGATCCTAATAGTAAATTCTTTTTTTTTTTTTTTTGTATATTTGTAAAAATATATAAAATTTCAAAATATTTGTTGAGCAGAACATCTTCTAAACTAAATTATCTACTGAATGTTAAGTAAAGTTTCTATGTTCTGGGGTTTTTTTAATATTCAAACACACTGCCTGTAAACTGATTTGCATGAGTTTTGATTGAATGCAACCAAAGAGTGTTCATTTTGTCAAGCGATGTAAAAGAGGCTGCGGTTATTCCTAGTTAAGCATTTTGTGTAAATGGCTATCACATAATTTCAGGCATACGCTAAGCAGAAGTTTCAGGACCGTTCAAAGGATTAGGCGTTCTTCTTTCGTGTGGTCGCAGTGTGGTAAGTTATTTACTTTGACAGTCTTGCAATATGTAAAGAAAATGTGGGGTAATTGTAATGTCTGCTAAATTAGTCCCAAAAAGGCTGCGTCTCATTTACAATAACAAAGTCAGTATCATCTGATCTACTTGTTACATCTTAAGAAGTATGGCATCTTTGCTAATATTAGTCTGTTTTCTTCTTATTCCAAAGTCACTGGATCAAGTCTGTATCCAGATCAGATGGTGGAGACAACTCTACAGAGCTGAATGTCAGCAGAGACCATGTCAACTAGATGAGCCCCAAAGACAGATCCCCAGTGAAGACCTCATTAACTATACAGCCATTGACACGAAACCTCAGCAAAGACCACAATGACAAACACCATGTTGCTTCCTCTGGACAGGTTTTTCTCCATTCTTTGGGTGTATTAATGACTTAATTGCAGAGACACTGAAGGGAAGTGAACGGAGCTGGATTAAATTGTCAAGTTCACTTTACACTCTTCCTTTAATTTTGCATTAGTTTCTTTATTTAATAATATCAAGGTTTTCTCAATTTAAATCAACTGATTGCTTTTTACAGTGCATAAAAAAAACATTGTCACTGCATTGTTAGTGGAACGTTCTAAGAACATTTTAATAACATTCTTTACAACCAAAGAATAACCGTAATAAAACTACTAAAAAATGTACATTTTGGACGTTCTAAGAACAACAGGAACATTACTGTAAACTACCGTAAATTCTGGACTATAAGCCGCTACTTTTTTCATAGGTTTTGAACCATGCGGCTTATACAAAGGTGCGGCTATTCTGCAGATTTTTTCCCACCGCTAGGGGCGCTCTAACCGGAATTAGAATCAAAACTAAGACAAAATAAATGCAAAGAAGAATACGCTAGTTCAAGAAGAATACGCTAGTTCCTCTTTAGCAGATATAAGTCGGTAGAAGCGGATAGAAGGACGACAAATTACCAATCCTGTCAAACTCTATCTGTTCAAATCCTCACCCATTCATCATGGAACCCACACGAAGAACTTCGTATGATGCAAGTTTTAAGTTGAAGGCCATCGATCTCGCTATACAAGAAGGAAACCGCGCTGCTGCTCGGAAGCTTAGCGTCAATGAGTCTATGGTGAGACACTGGAGGAGGCAGCGGGAAGAGCAAAACTTTTTTAAATAGAGCGGATGCGGCTTATATGCAGGTGCGGCTTGTTTATTTTCTTATTTTTATTTTTTTAAAAATAGAGCGGATGCGGCTTATATGCAGGTGCGCTTTATAGTCCAGAATTTCCGGTACTTTAAATAACTTAAAATTGTTAGCTAGGACACATGTTGAGGGAGAGATGAAACAAACATAGCTGCAACTCCGAAATAAGAGCAAAGTTAAATCTGTAATCTCAAATATAACAATTTATTATTGTATCATGCAAATAACAAAAACATTTAGAAGCCAATTCAGAGTTACATTATTATAACGCCATAATTTTAATCCTTTTTTCATTATGGACCCAGTGTCGCTTAGGAATTCAGGCGGCTGTTTCACTGAACCCTCGACACGGCTGGACAGTTCCAACATTACTCAGAGGCTGAAGGGTGCTTATGATGCCTTAAGTGAACTACCTCTGAACAAAAAGGACATCTAACTCAATAACCACAAAATACCAAACAACATCACAATGTTAATTATGTGTTAATTATGCTCTGTCCTGCCACAATACCCAGTACACTGGGCCACACATTAATCTACTCGAAAGAATGATTTCAGAGAGTCCAGGATAAGTCAAATATAACAATTTATTATTCTTATTATTCAGGTAAAGTTGTATCATGCCAATTACACAAACATTTAGAAACCAATTCAGAGTTTTACGTCAGATTTATGTCAATACAAAACATTAAATTCTCAAAGATAAAAACCAAAAAGTATCAATCAAAAGAAGTATGTCCATATATACAATATGTACACATCCCTCCGGAAGCAGTACCGCCAGACGCAAATACTGCTTCCTCAAGCCGGGGCGCAAGACGCTACACGAGGCCTGCTCGCCCCGCAAGACGCAAAGGCGAGAGGAGGGATGAAGAGACGCCAACTGGAGCGGTCCTACAAGAGGGCCTGAAACAAAACGGAAAGAGAACGGGTCGGACCTTTTGGTTCCTTCCCACCAGTAATGAATTCTGATCTCAGGTTCCCTACCATAAACCAGCTGTGGAACACGATTTGCCCCAAACCAAGTCTCCGGATGGGCTTTTCTTGGAGGAGAGCCCCGAGGAGGTCACAGCATTCTGTGCAGGTAGACGACAAATACGTTACTTTCTTACCTTAAACTTCACAGCTGTTCTATTTCATCATGTTAGTCTAAGCTGTAAGATGTTTGGTATGATTCTGAATTAAGATCTCACCTTTTGACAGGCCAGGCTTGGACCAGCGCTTCTTCTGCAGCAGCAACAGGTCATGGTCGCTAGGGAAGTGTCCACACAACAGTGCAAACATCACGACCCCTAGTGACCAGACCGTCGCTGGCCAGCCGTGGTACTCTCCCTGCGGTGGTACTCTGGAGGGGAGTACTTTGCTGTGCCTGGACCAGAGTGGAGTTTAAGTTTGCTTTAGCGCAGCATGATTGTTCTTTATCTATCAGAAGAAGGGAATCATCTGAAACATACCGTGGTAGGACTTGTAAGATGAAGTCCCCAGAATGTCCCCGCATCCGAAGTCAATCAGCTTGACTTCGGATGTCTCGATGTTGATCAGTAGGTTCTCCAGTTTGACGTCACGGTGGAAGACTCTGCGGAGGCAGCACTTGTGTGCAGCGTAAGTCGCCTGCCACATGATCTGGCGCGTCATTTCTTCATCGATTCTTCCACCATGACGCCTCATGAACTCTACCAGGTTCTCGCAGGGAGAGGGACATTCCAGGACCAGGACGAAGTGGTCAGGGTGGTCCGTCCAGTCCAGCAGCCTGATTATCTCCGGCACTCTGTGTCCTTTATTGGCCAGGATGGTGAGGGCGATCTCTTTCGGAAGAGGGTTTGGATGATCGGGCTAGAAGAAGACAAATAGGTACTTGTGCTAATGTTAACGTGAGATGATGTTATATTTTATATTGTTTGTACAGTGCCATGTACTTACGATGATAATACACTCCGTGTGCTGAGTCTTTGTGACATATTTCACAGCCACCTGATGAACAAAATCAAAAATGAACTTAAGAAACACAAAGAGGGTGAGGATGAGACAAACCGTTGCCTGCTAGTTTGTGTCTTATTTATATTAACTTACTTTAAGATCGTCATCCAAACGTCTCCCTTCATACACCACGCCAAAACCGCCTTTCCCCAGCTGATCACCAATGGCGTAGCGGCTGAAGATGTAGTCTGTTAAAAACAGAATAACAGAATAACTCAATAGGATTTGGTGTAATGTGTGCCGATGTACATTTCTATATCTGTTTTTCTATGATCAAAGTAGAGCTGTTTAAAGCAAAACACATTCTCATGGTTGTGCCGTGTACCATCACTACTTCTTCCTGCCCATGCCACCTTCCTCTTCTCTCCCTCATCTTGCTGCTGCTGCTCTCCCTGACCTGAGCTGTGAGCTGGAGGCTGTTTTTTGGCAGCTCTGAAGAAAGAGCGCAGCCTCCGCCACCACTTCTTGCTCTTCCTCTCACTCTTCCTCTCCTCTTTAACTCTCTCTGCCTCCTTCCTCTCCTCCTTCTCTCCTGCTCTTCCTCCTTCCTGTCCTACTCCTTCTCCTTCCTCTCCTACTCCTTCTCCTCCCTCTCCTCCTCCTTCTCCTCCTCCTCCTCCTTCCTCTCCTCCTCCAGCACCAACGGGGGTCTCATCGCGGGGAGGGGGATGTTGAACCTCCGTGTTGGTGCTGGGTTTTGGGGGTGTACTAAGATGTTGATCGTACACCTCTCCAACAGTCATCGGACTCACTTTTGTATTCCGCTGTCCCATCGCTGTGTGAAGTCACTGATCACTACAACAAATCCACAAAGAATGTAAGAATGTCAAGGTCTTTGTAAACCTGTGAGTTCTATTCGAATGTGTGCTATGGAGTCATAGACTTTGAGCGTCTCCTTGATAATCACCGTTCCCATAAATAAAATGATAAAGTAAATGTAAAGAAAAACGTGATGTTTTCTCTTTTTAATTCATTTAATAAAAGTTGTAAATCAAATGTGTCCTTTTTACTATTGCCTGTACAAAAGGCTGCACATTTTTTCTGAAATTAAAATCTACACTATAATAATGTAACAAACAGCAGTCAAGCTGAATGAGACGTAGATTCAGTCTCTGCCAGCAGGTGGCGCTTAAAGCGTTTCGTTGTTTTTCTCTGTAATCAAAACAGCGCTGCACTTATGAACCTATGCGTTATACAGAGGCGAGATGAAAAGGAAAATATCATCTGCACTTTTCTAAAGACGGTAAGTTCCCGCCTCAGACAGACATTCGTATAAACTCCGCCCCCTATTTGAATCCCGATTTGAACCAAAGCATATTGCATCGATTTAATATAATAATGCCTGGACAATTTTCAGTCTGGTTTCCACAGTCGTCAAAACATTTTATCTTACCACTAAGAGTTCTTCTAGACAGCAGTAAAAGAGTTTTCGCTCAAAACCTCAAAAAATCAACAAAGAAGCTGAGACAAACTTTCACTAAGAAATACGAGTCTTACCGTAAGAGTATGGGCGGCGTTGGCCTTGTTGCTATGGATGACGTCAGCACGCTTACTCACTACGCGCACCGTGATTGGCTGATAGGAGAGGAGTCTCTGTCAGAGGTTTATTCCTTAAAATATTGCAGCTGGCGATATTACGTTGCTGGCATATGAAAAGCAAATTACATTTACATTGTAGTAATACTTATATTTTTTACATGTAAAAACAGTCCTCTCCAAAGACGAGATCTTTGAGCAGCTGATCGACGTTTGTGTTGTGTTTGTGTACATTACAATATGATATTATATACACCGGGAATAAAGATAAAATATCTTTGAATAATTATAAATTCATGTAATCGTAATGCGTGAAGCTTTTTTGTGTTATTTTCAAGTCTCATGTTATGAAACGAGAGCAACATTCGACAAGAAAAAGAGGAAAACAAAGGAGATTTAAGCTGATTTTGCACTTGGATGAGCAAAAAAATAAAAATAATATATTAAAGAGATCAACTGTGACGACAAGTGCTTATTAGGATCAACTAAACGCTGTATTTTCACAAGTATGTCACCGAATCTTTAAAATAGGTCCAAGAGGTCCAAAACGTGATGCTGAATCAAACGATTTTGATTGGTTGTTGTATTATATTGTTGCCAGATTGGGCAGGTTTTGAATTTGATTGTGTGAGGTTGTTTAACCCTGTACTATGAAATACATAAATAAACAGTGTTCCAAAAATTTACTAATGAGCGTTAACTGAATAGTCATAAAAAACAATCTATAAAATGTATGTTAATTGTATGTCAGTAAATTGATTGACATAGCAGTGATCGTCCAATCGCGTTAGATTGGCTCAGAAGCCCCGCCCACCACGTTAGCCGCTAATGGTAGGCGCCATTTTAGTTTTTCTCCGTGAGATTCACGAGACGAGCAGCAAAATAACAGAAGCAGATAAAAGTTTAAAAATAAAATATTAATCTTCTGTTTCTTTGGATTTGGGTGAGTTCACATTTTCTAATGCGTATAAGTGGTTGTGTTTAAGCAAACTCCAGTTTCTTATTCTTAAATGTCATATCTCACGAGTTAAGATAAGTCTGTTGTTTAATAGTAATGCATATTTTAGTTCTAAAAGTTCATATTGTGTAACGATAATTATGATGTGCTTGTGTGAACGTATTATTGCCTGTATTTATGCAGGTGAGGGTTTTTTCCGTCCTGGAAATTTTTTTAGTTCAACGAGTTCCATGATGGCGAGTCAAGTCACTAGAGACTTGACTTGAGTTAACTTAACCTCAGAACGGGGTTGGAGAGTTCAATTTTTCTTCTAGTGAATGCTCAAAGCAATATATACTTTTTTGTGGCAACGGAGCTATTTCTCTTCTTTTTAATTTTCCTCATACCGAATTTCTCTTTTGATTCAGATCCAATCGAACCGAGTTTAATGAATGGACTGTACTGAACCATTCTTCTGAATTGACTTATTGAACCGAACTCTTTGGACTGAATAGTTTGAACTCAATCGAATGAATTAAGTTTACCAGACTGTAAGAGTCAAAACGATTTTTTTAATGATTCTTTTCTATTGAATCTTTAATTCCTTTTGTATTTGAAAGGTTTTTTTTTTTATATTATTTAATGGTCTGATGTTCTTGTGACTGTTTCATGGTGTGAGTTTATTCTAAAACCTGTTGTTACCGGGTGCAACCCAGATTAGCACATTATATTGTACATTGAATTGAATGTTATTGAATTTCTCTTTTATTGTGAGGTAATATCTTAGTGCTCTTATGAATTCTGTCAATATTCCTACTTTATTTTTCTGAAAAGCATTTTCAAATATATCTTTATTTCTCTATAAGAATTTAAGTTTGTTCATTTATGCCTCCCGAGTCACTTAACCATTTCTCTTGTGTTTTTTCTTCTTCTCTAGAACAATAACCACCTGAAGACACCCTGTAATGAGAGATCACCCTCACAATGAGTCTCTTCACTCCTCACTGTCGTTCCCTGTTTGTCGTGGAAAAAGTGAGTTCCCGTGTTTGATTACATCACATTTTGATGTAACCTATAGATTGCTCCTGCTGACTGTATCCAGTCTCTTATGAAGACTTCAGATGACGCCAGCCCTTGAGAGGACTTCAGATGAGGTGGATTCTGAATACAAAACTGCTAAATTTACCTTGATTTTAGTAATGTTGCACTGTCACAACCAACAGCCAGACTTGTGACTTACACAAAAGCTCAAATTCTGGTAGTTTGTCAGCGAACGTTTCGTTACATGACCACACAGTTCCTGCTACATTCTTTATGGAAAAAGGCACACCACTAATGGGGAGGGACCTTATGTCTTTGCTACATGTGATGATTGAAAACAATCAAGTACTGCCTTCTAATGCCTCTTCTCAACGTGCTCCTGTGCCGGTGTTATTGTACACTGTTGATGAGTTAACAGAGTTTGAATGTGCTAAAAGCTTTGTACACCGTGTAAAGCTGGGTGAAACGGTCACGCCTCTGTGCCAAAAACTGCCTGCCACTCTTTGTTTGAAGTTCTGTTTCAGAGGAATTGAATGATGATCACCATCCTGGCTGCCTTGTCATGGGTGAAAAGTTACCTGTATGTTATTATAATCTAACTGACATGGCTTTGTATGACAAATTACTTCAAGCTGCTGGCTTGCAACTTAATACAGAAAACTGTTGTTTCCGGCAAACCAGTCTGCTGTTTTTAGGGCATACAGTGTCAGCAGAGGGTCTTCGTCCTGATGAGTCACAAGTACAGTCAATACTCAGTGCGCCTGCACCTTCTGATGCATCTTATTTGGACTTATGTTGGTACAGTAAGTTCCTTCCTGATTTTGCCAATGTAGTAGCTCCAGTGCATGCATGTTTGCAAGCTCCAAATGGATTCAGCTTGTCAAAATAGGCTGAACAAAGCTTGAAAAAGTAAAACATCTGCTAGCAAACTTTCTTTGGCATTATTTGACTCTGCGATGCACACCATTGTCTCTACAGATGCATATGACTATGGTCTGGGTGCAATACTCTCCCAAGTCAGACCAGATGGCATTGAATGTACTGTAGCCTTTGCTTCCCACACACTGTTGGCTGCTGAGTGTAAATATGCCACAGTAGAAAAGGAAGCATTAGCATGTGTGTGGGCCAAAGGTGGTGTACGTATCTATAGGGCCGCCCTTTCACTCTATGAACAGATCACCAGGCTCTGACTGCTGAAAGGACTTGGCCATGCTGGACTTTGTGTAACAAGATGGTCTGCACGTCTCATGTCATTTAGTTATGACGTAGTGTACCGCCCAGGTTCCCAAAATGCTCCTGCTGATTATGTCACGTGTGCCCTTACCTTTTTTCTTCCACCGACAATACTGTTGCTCTAGCTCAGCATGATGATATGAATGAGGAGTTTGTTGCTTTTCTATCAGCCACTATCATGGTTCCTTTCTTTCTCGTGGAGAATCAGACTCAGTTGAAGGGTTTTGATGGCAAAAGATAGACTTTATTACCAACAGAATAAAGCCGAGTATCTCTATAAAGTGGAGACCTCCCAGACTGTTTTTCGGCTGTTTCTTTTATACAGATTTTTAAGGTGTGTTCTATACATTTAACACAATTGCCCTTATGTCTACAATAATGGACAGAAGGGGCCCAACCACGTGTTATGATAAAGAAGCCCTTTTACTTGCTTCCCATCCCCAACACATGGTAAAGAAAGAGGGCCCTTTTACAGATAACTTGTCTGTGTGTCCACACATCTCAGGCTTCCCCCTGTGCTAGCATGTGACCGAGGCATGATTTTAATGGAGGAGTCAATCAATCAATCATTTTTATTTATATAGCGCTTTTAACAACACAGGTTGCATCAAAGCACGGTACAGTATAATGTAGAAGAGTACAATGACAGGGATGTATAATGACGAGAGTGACCAATTTCTTATTAAATGCAGAGACGGTCTCTGTAATCAATTCAACGTTAAATCACTAGAAGTTAAGTGTCCCCAACCAAGTAAGCCAGAGGCGACAGCGGCAAGGAAACAAAACCCCATGCATACAGAATGGAGAAAAAAAACCCTTGGGAGAAACCAGACTCAGTTGGGGTCAGTTCTCCTCTGACCGGACGCCCAGCACTTAACTTCCAGTTCAATTTTAAACACAGCTGTGTCAGATAGTGTAAATGACTTAATGTGTGTGTGTGTGTGTGTGTGTGCGCATCAGTACCTGGTGATCGGTCCACAGAGCGCATCTAGGTGTTCTGATCTCTGATGAACATAATCTCTGGGTGCTGATCCACCATCTAGTCTGGATACAAACTGTGAAAACAGATTGAGAAAGAGACAGGACTAATATTAGCGTAGATGCCATTCTTTTTACGATGTCACAAGTACATCGTATTTTAGGAGTTCCCGGTTCCAGCAAATCTAAGTAATGCAGCCTAATAATCCTTTAATGGATTTGAATAATAAAAAGTGTGTTGGTGTGTTATGTGTAGGCTAAGTTAAAAAGATGTGTCTTTAATCTAGATTTAAACTGGCAGAGTGTGTCTGCTTCCCGAACAGAGTTAGGGAGAGTGTTCCAGAGTTTAGGTGCTAGATAGGAAAAGGATTTTGATATTCTAGGTATTATCAAATGGCCAGAGTTTTGAGAACGCAGCGGACGTGCAGGACTATAATGTGATAAGAGCTCGCTCAAGTATTGAGGAGCTAAACCATTCAGGGCTTTATAGGTAATTAATAAGATTTTAAAATCTATCCGATGTTTGATAGGGAGCCAGTGCAGTGTTGACAGAACCGGGCTAATATGATCATACTTCCTAGTTCTAGTAAGGACTCTGGCTGCTGTGTTTTGGACTAGATGAAGTTTGTTTATTAAGCGTGCAGAACAACCACCCAATAAAGCATTGCAATAATCTAACCTTGAGGTCATAAACGCATGAATTAATATTTCTGCATTAGAGGTTGAAAGCATAGGTCGTAATTTAGATATATTTTTAAGATGGAAAAACGCAGTTTTACAGATGCTAGAGACATGATTTTCGAAGGAAAGATTGCTGTCAAACAGCACACCTAGTTTCCTAACTGATGATGAAGAATTAACAGAGCAGCCATCAAGTGATTGGCTGTGTTCTGTGTGCACCTCCGTTTTTTCAGAATTTAGCATTAGGAAGTTACTCATCATCGAGTTTTTTGTATCGACTATGCATTCTGTTAGATTCTCAATTTGGTGTGTATCACCAGGCTGCGCTAAAATATAGAGCAGAGTATCATCAGCATAGCAGTGAAAGCTAACACCATGACTCCTGATAATATCTCCCAGAGGTAACATGTACAGGTTGAAAAGTAACGGTCCTAGCACTCCATATTTCACTTTTGAGCGATATGATACCTCCTCATTTAATGCTACAAACTGATAGCGGTCAGATATGATTTAAACCATGCTAAGGCACTTCCTCTAATGCCAACATAGTTTTCTAGTCTATCCAAGAGAATGTTGTGATCGATAGTATCGAATGCTGCGCTAAGATCTAATAGCACTAATAACGAGATAAAACCACGATCAGATGATAGAAGCAGGTCATTAGTAACTCTGATGAGAGCAGTCTCAGTACTATGGTACGGTCTGAAACCTGAATGGAAATCCTCACAGACACCATTTTTTCTAAAAAGGAATACAGTTGTGAGGATACTACCTTTTCTAGTATCTTTGACAGAAAAGGGAGATTAGAGATTGGTCTGTAATTTTTAAGTCTTTGGGATCAAGATGTGGTTTCTTAATAAGAGGCTTAACTACAGCCAGTTTAAAGGTTTTGGGAACATATCCTAATGACAATGATTAATGTTCAAAATAGGATCTATGACTTCTGGAAGCAAATCTTTTAATAGTTTTAATAGGGTCTAACATACATGTTGCTGGTTTAGATGATTTAACAAGTTTGTACAAGTCTTCTTCTCCTATAATAGAGAAAGAGTGTAATTTTTCCTCAGGGGATCTAAAGCTCACTCTCTGATGTGAAACTGTAGTTGACGGCTGCATAGTTGCAGCTTTATCTCTGATGGTATCAATCTTAGAAGTAAAGAAATTCATGAACTCATTGCAGCTATACTCTTGGGGAATATTAGCACCTGTTGACGTTTTATTTTTTGTTAGTTTAGTTACTGTACTGAATAAATACTCTCAATTGTAAGTCGCTTTGGATAAAAGCGTCTGCAAAATGACTAAATGTAAATGTAAATACCGGGGTTGTGTTCGTTTTCTTCTAAAAGGGATGAAAAATAATCAGATCTTGCAATTTTTAATACTTTTCTGTATTACTCTCCCGCCAGGCAATACGAAATACTTCTAATTTAGTTTTTCTCCACCTACGCTCCATTTTCCCATGACATATACATGTCACATTGATCACACTTGATAAATGTGTCATTTAGTTTTATTACGAATGCCTAGATTATGCCGCAGCACTCTGAAGGAGTCTCGGGACCAAACATCTCCCCCAACCCACCACCCCTGTCCCCTAAACCCTTAATTTACTCTAAAACAATGTTGTAAGCATGAGCATGCAATTGGTTCAGCGCTTGCCTGTGGTTGTCACAGTTGTGTATAAAAGACAAATAAACACTTCAAAACATAAGACATGTAACTTCACAAAATAATATAGTTGATCTTCAGCCCAGACACTTTATGCATCGTAGAGGGCCACCCATGGGCAGAGGTTGGGCTAGCACTTACACCCAGGGTATGGCTCATCTTTACACCTCCTCTTCGTCCTCATCTGAGGCACTGGAACTTTTATCCAGAATTTGCTCACTTAGGTTCAGTTTGTTTAGCCATTCTTCATAATATTCCTCTAGGTTCTTTTCTGTAATCATTTGCTTACTATCTGGGACTTTTTTCATTTCCATTTGTTTAACAGTAGCCTTAACAATTAATGTTCTTAAAATGGATAATGCACAACAGAATAATAATCCTCCTATTAATATGGCAACTCCTAAGAACATTCCCAACTTTGCCAGCCATGCTCCCCATACTCCAAATTTCACATCAAACCAATCCCGTATTTGTTTGTCTCTTCCGGCATTGGCTGTAACTTCTGCTCTTAATTTTTTGATTTTAGTCATAACGTGCAGTATGATTTGGTATAAAGGTACAACACTGATCCTCAAACATAACGCAAACCCCTCCACGGTCAGCCAGTAGCCAATTAAGAGCCGGTCTGTTTTGCCATGTCATTCTACTTGTTGCATGTACTTGGTCTCCTAATAGGGATAATGCCTCATCTGTGTAATTAATGAATCTTTGTTGGTTATAATATAATTAATCCATTCTGCATTTTTGTTTGGTGTGATCCAAATAAATATTGATTCAAAACCTGATTTTACTTCATCCCTCTAGGTTGTCCAATTGAATCTATATACACATTAGGGTCTGGTTCGTAAACCTCTTCTGATTCTATCGTCTCTTTTGTTTAGCGTTTTTTTTTCTGTTCCCCATTGGGCTATGGTAATTTCTTGAAGTAATCTTACTCTTACAGATAAACCTTTCCATCTAATTGATGGAGACGGCAGTAGTAGTTAATCTCAACAGATCCAAAAGAAATCTGCTATAATTAATGATTGATCTTCATAAACGTCTTTAGAGGGTAAGGCCATAGTTTGATTTTCAAAATTTTTAGGGGATATTTTATTTCCTTCCTTTGTGCCGTGTGCTAGAAGTTCCGGAGCTCTAGCAGAAACTCCTCATTTCCTATAACTTTTTTTATCTATATACCAAATAACAGCACATTTTCCTTGGAACTTACCCACATCTTGTGTTCCTTTTGGTTTATGGAAACACTCATATTCTTGTTCATAATCTATGCCATACCATTTTGGAATCTCTACTTTCTGATTTTCAATTTTTTTTTTCTTTTTGAGTTCTGACACCATGATCCCCAGAGTGGTCTAAAAAATGTCAATTTAGGATTTCCCAAAAAACCTAGGCATTCCACTATACAATATGGTCTGGTGAAATCTGCTGAAAATGACAAAAGTTTCTCCCAAATTCAGCATATTTTTGATTCAGCATATTCAGTTCATTGATTTTTGATCTAGCTATATGGATTTGGTATGGCTGTCACTTTGTTTAATGGAGATTTGGAGCATAACAAGCAATTTTCCTTCCCTGTTTCTCTAGCAGTAAAAGCTGCTCACCTGTACCACTCATTATTTTGGCATGTATTTTGGAATAACTCATAATTTCGTCTACTTTCTTTATCACCTTTGATTTCATCATCAGCGTTTCTACGAGACTTGGTTGTCCTGGGGTCTATGATTTTGATATCATTATCATTGTTATTCAAAGGTTGAAAATTTAATTGAAGTTTGAACTTGCATTATTAGTGGTATTAGACATAAAATGGTCTTCAGATAAGCTGTTATACTCATTCTCTTTCTTCTCCTGTGCGTTCCTTGAGAATCCTTTTTCAAGTTTTTGTCTGATTGTCCTCCATCTTTTGTCTCTGGTTGCTCTCCTTCTCACTTTCTCCTGTATTTTTTGCCTGCCTGTTTCTTTCTCTTTCCGTCCTTTCCTTTGTAACTCTAGTGCAGTGGTTTAGATGGTACCATGTCATGCTTCCTTCCACTTGAACTGCTGTCAGAGTAGCTCTCACCACTTGGTAGGGTCCCTCTCGCTCATTCCATTTCCTATGGAATACCCTCAGATATACTTGGTCACCTGGAACCACTGGACACGCTGTCTCAGTTTCCTCTTTGGGCTCTTTTCTTTTCTCCTGTAAATAGATCGCTCTTATGAAGAAATTAACTGCCATACACAAAGCTGAGTTCCATTTGTAATTACCATTTTGCAGAGGTCCCTACAAAGGACCGACTCTTGAGCACAGGCATGGGTCGCCCCATTTCTTGCCCTGCACTCTCTTTATTATATCTTTATTATAGTCTCCCTGCATCGTCACTTGCACCGCCTGCCACATGTATAGCTTATCCTTCTCTGTTAGCGATCAAAAAATTGATAAATGCAGGGAAATAGCTAGGCTGACAGAGAAGGTTTTAGAATTAGAGACATGCATCCAAACTTTAATTGAGGACAGTAAGAATGCGAGGGCTGTAGATACTGCTTTGGATGCGACTAGTACAGTGACTCATGTACATTGTTCGGTTCCAGCTTCAGCGCCCCTGCAGCAGGGCAATTGGGTGACCGTCAGGCGGGCTAGTCGTGGATCAAAACACCGCTCATCCGTTCCGATCAGAACATCAAACAGGTTCTCCCCACTCAGTGACGCACCCACTGAGAAACCTGATCAAAGTGCTCTAGTAATTGGGGATTCCATTGTACGGAGCGTGAAAATGGAGACCAGCCACCGTAGTCCAATGCTTACAGGGAGCCAGAGCGTCTGACATCTTGTCAAATTTAAAAGTGCTGGCTAATGTTAAACGTAAGTTTCGTAAGATTGTTATTCACATCGGCGCTAATGATGTTCGACTTCGCCAGTTGGAGATCACTAAAAATAATATTAAAGAGGTGTGTGAATTTGCAAGCACAATGTCGGACAATGTAATATGCTCCGGTCCCCTCCTGCTTACCGGGTGATGAGATTTACAGCAGACTGCTGGGTCTCAATGGCTGGATGTCTAAGTGGTGCCCGCAGAACAACATAGGCTTTATAGACAATTGGATGAGTTTCTGGGGCAGACCTGACCTGTTAAAAAGAGATGGTCTTCATCCCTCCTGGGGTGGTGCTGCTCTTCTATCTAGAAATATGGCATATAGTCTTATAGCTCCAACATGACCAACTAGTGCCCAGGTCAGGAAGCAGACAGACCAGCTAAACCGACCGTCTGCTAGCTGCCTCACGTCACAGAAGGCAGTTAATTCTCAGCACATAGAGACTCTTTCACCTAGATATCACACTATAGAGACTGTGTCTGTTCCCCAAATTAGAATATGCAGAGAATGTCCAAACCAAATCAAAAGCAATAATTTAATTATAAAAGCAAAAAATTAATTAATTTAATAAAATTAAAACTACCTATAATTCAAATAAGCAAACGATAAAACTTGGCTCGCTGAATATTAGATCACTTTACACAAAAGCACTTTATACATATGATTTGATCAAAGATCAGAAGCTAGATTTGCTTTGTTTGACAGAAACCTGGCTAAAACCAGATGAATATATTACTCTAAATGAATCTACCCCCCAAAATTATTGCTATAAAAATGAGCCACGTTTTAAAAGGTAAAGGGGGAGGTGTTGCTACAATTTATAACAATATTCTTAGTACTTCTCAGAGGGCAGGCTTTAAGTATAACTCATTTGAAGTTTTGGTGCTGCATATAACATTATCTACAGAATCATGTGCTAGTGATAAATCTTCTGTCATGTTTGTACTGGCTACTGTATACAGGCCACCAGGACACAGCACAGATTTTATTAAAGAATTTGCTGATTTTCTAACTGAGTTAGTACTGGCCGCAGATAAAGTCTTAATTGTCGGCGATTTTAATATCCATGTTGATAATGAAAAAGACACATTAGGATCAGCTTTCTTAGACATTCTGAACTCTGTTGGGGTTAGACAACACGTCTCTGGACCTACTCATTGTAGAAATCATACTCTAGACCTAATACTGTCACATGGAATGGATGTTAAAATGGTTGAAGTTCTGCAGCAAAGTGATGACATTTCAGATCACTATCTAGTCTTCTGTGAACTCTGTATAGTTAAACCTGTAAACTCTGCACCTTATTACAAGTATGGTAGAACCATCACTTCCACCACAAAAGAAAGCTAAGTAATCTTCCTGACTTCTCAATTCCATAGCACATCCAATACGACGCAAAAACTTGATGATATAACAGAAACTATGCACTCTCTTTTTTCTAGCACTTTAGATACAGTTGCTCCTTTGCACTTAAGAAAGATGAATGAAAACAATCTGACTCCATGGTATAATGACAACACACGCACCCTAAAGAGAGCAGCCCAGAAAATGGAGCGCAGGTGGAGAAAAACCAAATTAGAAGCATTCCGTATTGCCTGGCGGGAGAGTATCCTGCCATCCTCCAAAAATTGCAAGATCTGATTATTTTTCATCCCTTTTAGAAGAAAACAAACACAACCCCCGGTATTTATTCAGGAGAAGATTTGTTGCTGGTTTAGATGATTTAACAAGTTTGTACATGTATGTTAGACCCTATTCCATCTAAACTATTAAAAGATTTGCTTCCAGAAGTCATAGATCCTATTTTGAACATTATTAATTCATCATTGTCATTAGGATATGTTCCCAAAACATTCAAACTGGCTGTAATTAAGCCTCTTATTAAGAAACCACATCTTGATCCCAAAGACTTAGTAAATTACAGACCAATCTCTAACCTCCCTTTTCTGTCAAAGATACTAGAAAAGGTAGTATCCTCACAACTGTATTCCTTTTTAGAAAAAAATGGTTTCCATTCAGGTTTCAGACCGTACCATAGTACTGAGACTGCTCTCATTAGAGTTACTAATGACCTGCTTCTATCATCGGATCGTGGTTTTATCTTGTTATTAGTGCTATTAGATCTTAGCGCAGCATTCGATACTATCGATCACAACATTCTCTTGAAGAGACTAGAAAACTATGTTGGCATTAGAGGAAGCGTCTTGGCATGGTTTAAATCATATCTATCTGACCGCTATCAGTTTGTAGCATTAAATGAAGAGGTATCATATCAATCACAAGTGAAATATGGAGTTCCTCAAGGCTCAGTGCTAGGACCGTTACTTTTCAACCTTTACATGTTACCTCTGGGAGATATTATCAGGAGTCATGGTGTTAGCTTTCACTGCTATGCTGATGATACTCAGCTCTATATTTCAGCGCAGCCTGGTGATACACACCAAATTGAGAATCTAACAGAATGCATAGTCGATATAAAAAGCTGGATTAACTTCTTAATGTTAAATTCTGAAAAAACAGAGGTGCTAATAATTGGACCTAAAAACCCCACATATAATAATCTAGAACACAGCCTATCACTTGATGGCTGTTAATTCTTCATCATCAGTTAGGAACCTAGGTGTGCTGTTTGACATTATTGTAATGCTTTATTGGGTGGTTGTTCTGCACGCTTGATAAACAAACTTCAGCTAGTCCAAAACGTAGCAGCTAGAGTCCTTACTAGAACTAGGAAGTATGATCATATTAGCCCGGTTCTGTCAACACTGCACTGGCTCCCTATCAAACATCGGATAGATTTTAAAATCTTATTAATTACCTATAAAGCCCTGAATGGTTTAGCTCCTCAATACTTGAGCGAGCTCTTATCACATTATAGTCCTGCACGTCCGCTGCGTTCTCAAAACTCTGGCCATTTGATAATACCTAGAATATCAAAATCCTTTTCCTATCTAGCACCTAAACTCTGGAACAATCTCCTAACTCTGTTCGGGAAGCAGACACACTCTGCCAGTTTAAATCTAGATTAAAGACACATCTTTTTAACTTAGCCTACACATAACACACCAACACACTTTTTATTATTCAAATCCATTAAAGGATTATTAGGCTGCATTACTTAGATTTGCTGGAACCGGAAACACTACTCCTACAATACGATGTACTTGTGACATCGTAAAAAGAATGGCATCTACGCTAATATTAGTCCTGTCTCTTTCTCAATCTGTTTTCACAGTTTGTATCCAGACTAGATGGTGGATCAGCACACAGAGATTATGTTCATCAGAGACCAGAAAACCTAGATGGGCCCGTCGACAGATCACCAGATCCTGATGCACACACACACACACACACACACACACACACATTAAGTCATTTACACTATCTGACACAGCTGTGTTTAAAATTGAACTGGAAGTTAAGTGCTGGGCGTCTGGTCAGAGGAGAACTGGTCTCAACTGAGTCTGGTTTCTCCCAAGGTTTTTTTTTTTCTCCATTCTGTATGCATGGGGTTTTGTTTCCTTGCCGCTGTCGCCTCCGGCTTGCTTTGTTGGGGACACTTAACTTCTAGTGATTTAACGTCGAATTGATTACAGAGACCGTCTCTGCATCTTATACATACATCATTGTATTTCCCCTATTTTATACTGTACAGTGCTTTGATACAATCTGACTAAAGTTTTTCTAGACCTGTAATAATTGGTGGACTAAATGGTTTGGACGATTTTAATGTTCTAACAGAAAATACGAAATATGACTTGATTGCAGAGAACATTACACACTTCACCTCTGAAGGTTCTGGGTTGCTTTAAGACCCAGGAGCAAGCTTCTTTTTTTTCTGCGTGTGCAATCAGACCCCAAACTGCAGACATAGTAATAATTTGCATAATAACTGTAACTGTATTGTGGAATGTGTGCTCTGAGTCCAATTTTATTTCAACTGTATGCAAGCTGGATGTCTTGACCACTTTGACTGGATGACTTTTTTAAAGAGCATATTTTTAATGTGCATGTGAAAAATAATTTAAAACGGTGAAAAACTGTTCAAAAGAAATCACTTTATTTAATATAATCATTTAAATGAATTAAGTGTGATGTTGCTCATGACAACAAATCAAAAGTACAATTCTTGTTTCAGTATACTTATCAGTAGTTTCAGCAGGCCATAATATTTGTAATATGTGAAAATGACTTCACTCTTACTCTGGATGAATATCCTCATAAAATTAACAGAAAACACAGATGATAACTGTATTGATTTTAAATAAGCAGTCATCGAGTAAAAACGTTCTTTGCATAAATCAAACAGGTTTAAAAACTAAAAAAATACTTCAATGTATTTCACACATACAGTTCTAAAAGAACTTCATATAAACCAATGCTTTAAAAAACACAAAAGATGTAGCTTGCCTAAAGCATGATTTATTAAAATATACTGCAGGAAATAAACATTATTTGACCACCTTTCGTAGCTCAGCCAAGACCCAGATGGCGAAGGTGAGCAGTGCCACTGACCCGGACTGATGTGTGGCTGCCAGCGGGGTGGGAACATAGAGCAGCAGGGTACTAATGCCCAACACCACCTGGGAATTTCAGCAGAAAAACACCATGAAGGTTATCATCACATCTTAAGAGCCCTAATCCTACAGACAGTTCTAGCTAATGACTGTGATGGGGCCTTTACTTTCTAGTGATTATCTTCAAATTGATTCCAGAGACCGTCTCTGCATTTAATAACAAATTGTTCACTCTCATTATCGTCATCATACATCCCTGTCATTGTATTCTTCTGCTTTATACTGTTCAGTGCTTTGATACAACCTGTGTTGTTAAAAGCACTATATAAATAAAAATGATTGATGATACCAGTCTAAGGAAAGTAAAGGAATAGATCGCTCAAAAATGAAAATTAGCCCATAATCTACTCACCCCGAAGCCATCCTAGGTGTATATGACTTTCTTCTTGCAGACGAACACAGTCTGAGGTTTAATATATTCTGGCTCTTCCCAGCTTGGTAATGCTGGTGGATAGTGGCTATTATTTTGACGCTCCATAAATCGTATGACGTAAGCCGTCATTCAGTGATTTGAGTTATAATTCAACAAATATAAATATTTATATTACAAAAATCCATCAATCTGCTTCTGAAGACATGCAGGTGTATGGTTTAGTTTTATGAAGGTTCAGAATCATGGTCACCATTCACCAGCATTACCAAACTTGGAAGAGCAAGGATACATTTTTTAAAACTCTATATTTGTCTGAAAGACGAAAGACATGTACACCTAGGACGGCTTGGGGGTGAGTAGATTATGGGGTCATTTTCATTTTTGGGTGAACTATTCCTTTAAAAACTGTACTATTGACAATGTGTTAAATTCATAATTTAAGGCATTTCTCATAATGTAATAAAACCATTAATACATTACGAGTTTAAGATTTAATGTCACTGAGAAAATTCTGGCATTAATATTACGAGCAGCTTTAGGGAAAAGCCTGTGCAGCTGCATGGTCAGTTCTCACAGAAGTACTGAAATAATCACATTGACAAAAATATTCAGGCCCATAACTCATTTGAAGCCCTTCAAGCCTTTTTGGGGTATAATACCACAATTTTATTTAGACAGCTATAGGTACATGAGTAAAAATGTATATTTTACAATTTAATTAGTTTATATCTGTGCAACTTTTTGATTTTAACATATTTTTAGGCATAATAATAATAATTTTAGAAAGGGAAGATGATGAAAATCAGGACTGGACTCCTAATGAGTGTATGCTGTATATTTACTTGTGTGTAGGCCATGGCTGTGAGACAGCCAATGGCGATCTTCGCTCGTCTGGGTAGATGGACCCGTCTAGAGAACAGGTAGAGTCCTGAGATGGCTGTCAGTGAGCCGATGCCCTGCACAAACATAAAACACCTCAGCTGAACCACGTCTGCCAGAGCCCTGACACGTTTCAGCTGACAGGAGCAGTGCTTACCAGAATACGGTGGTCAAACTGAACCGTGGTGGGGTTTTCAAACACGTTCTTGAGAGATGGGGAAAAAGCCAGAAGATCATCAGGGATCCAGCGCTCGCCCATCTTTGGGAAAGAGTTATAAACCAAACCCGCATCCAGTCCAGCAACGAAGGCGCCTGTAAGAGAGCACGGACAAAAGCACTTTATCATTATACAGACTGTCAAATTAGAGCAAGACGACTTAGAACTAGGGTGACCGTACCTGCCGTTTTCAGGTTTCTAAACTGTTTGATTTAAAGTACCTCCAGAGAGTCTTGAGAACACAAGGACTTAATGTCCTACAGAAGATCGGTCTGCATGCAAACAAAAACCAACCTACGTATTTTAGGCAATATAGGAATCCAGGCCAGGACACAGCTGGGAAAAATGGTCACCCTACCTTAACAAATATGTTTGTCCTGTCCTGATGTTCTGAGAGTCAAAGATTTAAGCTCCCAGTTCAATTTACGTTACGTAGTCTTGAGAACATTTCCTCCATGCAAACACTTCTTAATGGGTACTAGTGCAGTACTACTACTAATATATTTCAGAATATATTTTTTAATTACATGGGCGGTCATTATTATTTATATAATAATTAATTATTTATAACTCTGTCCCATGTTATAAATTAAAAATGATAGAAATGGATGATAGCTCTACAGAACAATAGCCTGCTTTTCAAAACAGTGATTAGTAGTAGTTTTATGTCATTATTTTTACCACATTTAATATTTGTAACAAACGCAAATTGTTTGGAGTTTACATTAGAAATGAATTAGAAACAATATGTTTTTCAATAACTCTAATTTGTAAATTAAACACCGTTTACATAAAACAGCAGGTTTGCATTTACCGCTTGTAAAAGTCACTTTAGATCGGATCACAGATAGTGTTGCCGTTTTCTAACGGCTCTCATTATTATCAATAAGAGAAGGAAGGATTGAATTCATGTGTCCTCTGGAAAAATAATAACTTGTAATAATCAGTGAAACACACAGGTCATGTCATGCATTTATGCTTTATGTTATGCGGTTATACCAGAGAGAGCCGTGAGGAAGACCAGACCGCCCGTGACCTTGGCAAACCTCCTTAACTGCAGCAAACTCCTGCTGTCAGGCATCTAGAGCGAAGCAGAGACAGCAGAATGATCCGTAAGGCATCCGAGCCTCCTGAACCAGCAGCAGGCGCAGCTTACCTTGTTGGCGGGCAGCAGGAGAGTGAGTCCCATCCAGAGACTGGAGCAGTAGAGCAGCAGAGCGGAGCCCAGGTGAGCCGCCAGCCTGTACTGACTGACACGGGGAACGTCGTACGACTCGCTCTTCTCCTCCAGACCGCTCTTCACCATGTACCATCCCAGAAGACCCTGAGCAAGTGCGTCCGTTAACAGAGCTTTATTTCACAACACAATCTGAAGAGTATACAAGTGCTACTGCACCGCAAACGACAAACATTCGATTTCTTATAAAACATACAAGAGTTAGACTACACAGGAAACAAGTAGTAATCAACACTAATCATACCACGACACTTTCAGTTGCTCCTCCTAAGCAACACTGCCCGTACTCAACTCAAAACTTATTATTCATGAAGCGCATCCAAAACAACTCACAACCGAAGATGCGTCAAGTAAAGCATTTAACTAAGCTGCCAGTGGTTTCGTTTGTTTTGATGTGTGTGGAAATGAGATTTCGCCGCACACTGACCGCTCACCTGGAAGACGACAAAGCCGCACAGACCCAAAACACGAGGCTTCATGGAGCGGCTGAAGTATCCTCGTTTCCAGAAGTAGGCCGTGGGAAGTATGTACGCTAACCCAACCAGCCGCCCCCACATGCGGTGACCCCACTCCATGTAGAAGATGAACTTAAACTCCGTCAGAGTCATGTCGTGATTCATGCTGCCAGAAACAGAGCAACGCCATTTCCATGGAAGCCATCGCACTACATGTAGTGTGGTTCAAGCTGCACGAAACCCACTCACATTTTGAACTCTGGGAACTGTTTGTACTTGGAGAACTCCTCTTCCCACTCGGCTTCAGTCCGCGGCGGCTTCATCTCTTTCACTATGTGCCAGTCAACCATCGACAGGCCGGACTCTGTCAATCTAACACACACACACACACACACACACCGTCAGCCAATGAGCGTCACGTTTTAGGACAGCAGTCATGACAGTAAAATAAATTCACATTATTTGTCAATGAAATATATATATGTCCCGCTTCTCATGCAGAGGTATGTTGTGTGTGACAGCCTGCATGATGACAAATATTGCTGAATCTACTAGTTTTTTATATTATATATGTCCATCAGTAGACACTGTAATACTTGCAATCCTGCGCTAATCAGTCCGTTTTGTCACGCTGAGAGAAAATATGAAATACGGTGTTAGAAATAAATGATGCAGCGCACGATAAGCTATTCTTCTCTTTATCTGAGCTCCATTAGATGAGAGATCTTCTTGCATTCGTTGCGTGAAGGACTGCATTTAACTCTTTCCCTGCCCGCTTTTCTTTTTAAGTTGCCAGCCACCTCTAGTTCTTTTTTGCTGATTTTCCCCTAAATATGACAGCCTCCAGAATATCTTCTGCTATGTCTATATGAACATATTATATATCAAAATAAAAAAACCAAGCCTCTGCTTTGTGTATTTTATTCTCTCTTTATGTGTTCATGTTCTGTCGTCACTTGAGTGCAAAGGTTTCATCAAAAACACAGCTTTTAGACAAAAGACTGAGAATTTTTTTTTTTTTGAAAGCACTGCATTTTCAAGCAAAACACACACAGATATCATATTCTTACCTGTAAATAATTCTATGAATAATTGAAATGGCATTCAGTGAACCGGACAGACACACACACACAGGAACATGCATGTAATCCTATACACACACACACACACACACGCCAGGTTATCGATCTGTCCATGATATAACTAGAGATGTTCCTGTGTCTGTAAAGGCATTTTTCCGTTATTAACCTACTTCGTCCTGTTTAGATTCAAAGTTGTTTTAGTGGTCCTGTACCTCATTCAGGACAAACTCTAGGGCTTCCCTTACTGTAACACACCTGAAGCAGGAAGTGATGTACAATCTAAGTGACCAGACACCTCATCACGAGTTATTAGGCCTCTACACTCATTGTCAAAAAACCCTTATTACAATCCAATAAGACGATTAAGACGATAAGACGACACAGTCTGGTGAATGATTTAACAGCCACTAACACATCACAGGAGCACGCTGCCAGTCACAAACCCACAAGATGAAACTTCACCAGGTTTCTCAGGTTAAAATTGTGTGACGCTAGCATTAAAGAAGCAGTGTTTGACCTGGTGACCCCTCCCAGGACCACGGCGCCCAGCACCAGCCCACTGCAGCCCAGCAGCCAGCGGCCCAGCACTCGCTCGCCGGCCGCCGTCCTGACCCACGCCGGTCCTGCTGTGGTCCTCAGCGTGCTCTGTCCTCTCCTCAGCAGACACTGTCTCTGTAAACACACACAGACACAGGGAAGTACTGACCCTCGCTAATAATCCAAGAGACTTTAACACTCTCTATTCTACCTCCAACTTGCCTCTTAGACTCTACTAATTAAAAAAAACACTAGCTTCTCTATGTTGCACATTCATTTAAAGGATAAAAAAGTAGCTATGTGAAGGGTGTTCCATACGTCTCTTTGGATAAAAGTGTCTGCTGAATGACTAAATGTAAGTAAAAGTAAGCTACATACAGCTTAAAGGGCTGATCTCTGTAGTTAAAGGCGCAGCAGGCTTCATCAGTAAAGTGTTGGCTTGTTCACATTTATTGGTGTGCACCTTATCTACTTAATTAGTATTTTTAAAGAGGAGGAAGGAAAATGATGTTTTATAAAAATAGAAGTTATACATTAACGTGTCAGTAAATCCTCTTCTTTGATCACCAGCTGTTTTCAAAGGGAGCAGCAGTTAAAGACATATATATGACTGTATATATATATATATATATATATATATATATATATATATATATATATATATATATATATATATATATATATATTTGCCAAATGCGAGGTCGTGGCAAATGTCAGGCATGTCAGATTGACCCAGTTACAAGCTTCAGAATTGTGAAAATGCCTGTGGTTTAAGCAGTGTGTGTGTGTGTGTGTGTGTGTGTGTGTGTGTGTGTGTGTGTGTCTGAGTGTGTGTGTGTGTGTGTGTGTGTGTGTGTGTGTGTGTGTGTGTGTGTGAGTGTGTGTGAGTGTGTGTGTGTGAACGCGTCAGAACGTTCTCCGGAGAGTCTTCTTTACGACCTGTCCCGTGACTGTAAGCCCTGAACGCTGTTTCTGATGAAGCACACACACAGTGTCTGACCGGAAGTGATTCAGTGGTTGACCGCTGCTGCTGTGGCTCTGATTCTTACCTGGATCTGCTGTAAACGTCTCGCAGCGGTTTGACAGCGACACGACAAGACGAGTCTTAAAACCGGCAGCACCATGACTTAGTCTAGCAGATAAACCTCTCCTCTTATGAAATTATTATGAAATTACTAGTCACGTAACCAACATAACCACACATAGCTCCCATCCCATGCTCTCCTTCGGCGGCTTCTTCTTCTTCTTCTTCTTCTTCTTCTTCTTCTTCTTCTGCTGGTTCTGTTGGCCGCTTCCTCCTCCTGACTATCAGCGCCCTCTACTGCGCGTTTGGTCAGTTTTCTGATTTCGGTCATTTGGCTTTTCGCGAAAATACTATTTTACACTTTTAAGTACAAGTACACTTTTAAATGACTTTTTGGAGCGATTAGAAAAATCTTTAACATGTCAAAAACTTTAACTTTAACTCTAAAATCTGATTAGATATCGCCTCAGTCGCGTGTTTAAATGCAGGCTAGCAACTAAATGTCTGCCTGTTCACATCAATATAAATTGAGTTCAGTTTCCACTGCAGGGTGAAGAAAGCAGTAGGATTCACTTTGAACACGTGCCTAGAGCCACTGCTCTACAGAAACGACGGCTGTGTCCCAGTTCACATCTCTTTAA